>NC_057813.1:424901791-425137363 GCF_018294505.1 Triticum aestivum | reverse complement strand
GAAGGGATCTTCTGGAGCATGAGTCCAATAGGCTTGGTACTTGAGTAACATTACAAAGCAACATGTAAATTAAGGTGCGTGTAGAGGATAAGAATCATCGGGTGGAGCTCGAAAAGAAATGACAATTGTAATGGCAAAATATTTTCTCATTAGTGAAATCGGTAGCGCCGATCCTTTTCCATCGATGACACCAAGTTGGCAGTGTCATGGATGATGCATATCGGTCAGACCGGGTTCGTCCTTGTCAGTTGTATCGATGAATAGTACAAGGTACTTTGTAGTTTGGTATATCTGATAGGCAGAAATTGGTGAGGTCGAGTTCAATACAGAGGAAAAAATTTGTCACCTCAGCTCACTTAGCAAATAAGATCTCACAAAGATTTGCAAGGAATTAACTGAAGGATTTGCAATGAATTAGATGCAGAGAATGCAAAGAAAACATATTAAAAGAAAAGAAATCTAGATGAAGTTTTCTTTGAGAGGGGAACAAACAAGCAAGAACCAAATGCAAGAACACAAAGAAACACTAGAGAAATTCATCTAGAATGGGTCAGCGACAAAGTCACCTATGTTAGAGTATATTGATTGAGGACTCAAGTGATAACACTTGATCGTAGGTCATACTCATCGTTTAAGCTCAAAATGGGGTTACCATTTTTCATTTAAGCATTCTGATGTATTCACATCTTGTTGAGCTGCTTTGACCCATGACTTGGGGTAAAGCTTCTCTAAGATGGAATAACATACCTTAGGTGGTGGTGTTGATCTTGGTCATGTAGTCGAACTTGTGTTGGATGCTCAAGGTTGATGTGGTTCATCAAGAGTTGGGAGCACCACTTGTAGTTTGAGTTCATCTTCCTACATGGGTTAGTCTTGCAAGGAAGAGCACTTGTGTATCCAAAATGACAATCATGAAACTTGATAACAAATGAAATTTGATATATAGAAATTGTCAAAGGATATGTTGAGTGGATTCATGCTTCCTTGTCTTCAACCACCATATTGTAGAGACTTGGTGATGTATAGATTGCTCAAGATGTTAGTGAGTTGCAATCTCATAGATTTGGGCATATCCAAATACCTACAAGGGTTATACAACATGCAAGGGTACAAGTATAGATCCAAGACATATGATCATCATCATAGGAAAAATATCAAGGATTAGTCAAAAGACTCATGCCTTGCATGTGTCCAAATGGAGTTTCTACTCCAAGTTTCAGGCATCAATGATATTAAATTAACCTCTAAAACGGAAAAATACTATCTCATCAAGCGGTTTGGTGAATATATCCGCCAATTGCTTATCGGTACGAACATGCTTAAGATTGATGTCTCCTTTAGCAACATGATCTCGGATGAAATGAGGACAAACTTCAATTTGCTTAGTTCGAGAATGTTGCACGAGATTATGAGCAATCTTAATGGCACTTTCATTATCACAAAGCAATGTGACATGTTTCACATATATCCCATAGTCCTTAAGAGTTTGGGTCATCCAAAGTAATTGAGCACAACATGATCCGACGGCAATGTATTCCCCTTCGGCGGTGGACAAGGATACCGAGTTTTGTTTCTTGGAGGACCAAGATACAAGAGATCTACCAAGAAATTGACAAGAACCCTAAGTGGACTTTCAATCAAACTTTTCACCGGCATAGTCCGAGTCGGAGTAGCCAACAAGATCAAAAGAAGACCTCTTAGGATACCAAATGCCAAAGTTTGGTGTATGAACTAAGTATCTCACTATCCTTTTCACAGCCTTAAGATGACATTCTTTATGGGCTGATTGATATCGTGCACAAATGCCCACACTTAGCATAATATCGGGACGGGAGGCACATAGATATAACAATGAACCAATCATAGAGCAGTAAACCTTTTGGTCAACCGGTTTGCCATCCTTAGTCAAGCCAAGATGTCCACTAGTAGTCATGGGTGTTTTCATACCTTTGCTTTCTTGGAAGTTGAACTTCTTGAATAAGTCCTTGGTATACTTTGTTAGGGAAACAAAGGTACCCTCCTTAGTTTGCTAGATTTGAAAACCAAGGAAGAATTTGAGATCACTCATCATAGACATCTCAAACTTCTCCGACATTAGCCTTCCGAACTTTTCACTAAAATGAGGGTTAGTCAAACCAAATATGATATCATCCGCATAAATTTGGCACACAAATAATTCTCCATTAACCCTTTTAGTAAAAGGTGTAGAATCAATTTTCCAATCTCAAAGCCTCTTTCAATAAGGAACTTGGTCAAGCATTTATACCACGCTCTAGGAGCTTGTTTAAGACCATAAAGAGCGTTGTGAAGTTTGTAAACATGATTAAGTTTCTTGGGATTAACAAAGCTGGGAGGTTGTTTAATGTACACTTCCTCCTCAATTTCACCATGTAGAAAAGCACTTTTAATGTCATGGTGATTGGCATAAGCAAGTAAGATGCATATGCACTCAAGTTTAGCAACGAAGGCATATGTCTCACCATAGTCCATACCTTCGACTTGAGTGTAGCCTTGGGCAACGAGATGGGCCTTGTTGCGTACAACTTGTCCATCTTCATTTTTCTTATTCCGAAAGACCCATTTGGTTCCAATGACATTTTGGTTGTCGTCCGACTTCTCTACCAATGTCCACACTTGATTCCTCTCGAAATTGTGTAGCTCTTCATGCATGGCGTTCACCCAATCTGGATCATCAAGAGCTTCTTCAACCTTCATAGGTTCAATACTAAGATGAATGAATAATGTCCACAAAAGTTAGCCAAATGAGTTTTAGAGTGAGTAGTTCTCCTGGTTTGAATATCATCAAAGATTTGTTCAACGGGATGATCTCTGTATGCTCTTACTCTAACTCGTGAGAGCTATTGTTTTGGTCGGCGTGGAACATCCTCTTCATCATCTTGTTCTTCCTCTTGTCCTTCTTCATTGTTGTTGGTGTTGTTATTCTCTTGTGGAGGGTGGAGAAGGAGGTTGATGAGGTTCATCTTTGTGTACTTCCTCATTTCCTTCATCGTTGCGTGTTCCACTTGTGGATGCATCAAAGTCAACTTGTGGTTCACCTTGTCATGAAGTTGAGGCTTCCACTTGAATGGACGAGGTACTCTCCTTCACCTACGTTAGGCGAATCTTGCCAATAGACAAGTCTTGAATTGTTTTTGAGGGATCTTTATCTCCTACATCAATTGGCAATTGCTCTACTTGCGAGCCGTTAGATTCATCAAACTTCACATCTACCATCTCTTCAACCTTTCGGGTGAAATTGGTGTAGACATGGTAAGTGTGAGAGTTTGAGCCATAACCGAGTAGGAAACCTTCATGGGATTTAGGAGCAAATTTGGAACGACGATGCTTATCAAGAATGTAGCACTTTGAGACAAATACTCGAAAGTATCCGGCTTGGGGTTTGTTACCAATGAGAAGCTCGTATGCCATCTTGCCAAGGAGCTTGTGAAGATATAGATGATTAGTTGCATGACAAGCTGTCTCAATCACTTTCGCCCAAAAGTGTTTTGGCATCTTGTATTCATCAAGCATCGTTCTCACCATCTCAATGAGTGTTCGGTTCTTCCTCTCAACAACTCCATTTTGTTGAGGTGTGTACATAGCCGAGAACTCATGTGAAATCTTCTTCGTCAAGAAAGGTATCCACATTGGCGTTCTTGAACTCCGTTCCATTATCGTTGCGAACCTTCTTGATCTTCACTTAAAATTGATTTTGGGCCTTCCTAACGAAGTTCTTGAAGATCTTTTGGACCTGCGATTTATCATCAAGAAACAACACCCACGTACATCTTGAGAAGTCATTGACAATGACTAAACTGAACAAGTTACCACCAAGACTTTTGTAGGCGTTGGGACCAAAAAGATCCATATGAAGTAGCTCGACCGGTCTTCTCGTGGTCATAATCTTTTTCACAGGATGGCTTCCTCCAACCTGTTTTCCTGCTTGACAAGCACTGCAAAGTCTATCCTTGTCAAATATAACATCTTTAACTCCATGGATATGATCACCTTTAATAAGCTTATCAAGATTTTGCATGCCCACGTGACCTAACCTTCTATGCCACAACCAACCGTTAGAAGATTTAGCAATTAAGCAAGTTCTAGGTTGTGCATTTTTAGTGAAATCAACAATGTATAGATCACCTCTACGTATACCAGTAAAGACCATATTATAATTATCTCTTCGAAACACTTGGAAATCTACTTCAGTAAATAGGACATTGAAACCGAAGTCGGCTAATCTAGATACGGAAAGTGAATTATAGCCAAGAGATTCAACGAGCATAACATTTTGGATGGAGCTGTCATGTGAGATGGCCACCTTACCAAGGCCAACCACCTTACCCTTTGAGTTATCACCAAAAGTGACATAATTCCGAGGGTCGTCGTTTCAGCAAGCTCACGAAACATATCCTTGTCTCCGGTCATGTGATTCGTACATCCACTATCAAGGACCCATTCATTTCCTCCAACCATATAGCCATGAAGGTTAGCCATAAGACCAAAATGTCTCATAGACTCATCGAGATCAAAGTCACTATCATCATCCTCATCATAATATCCATGTTCAACATCGTCTTGTGATTGATCATCACCTATAGAGAGTGATTCATTAGATGTATGACCATGGCAATGTGCATCTTTATGAATTCTAATGACTTGAGAGATAATGCTACTATAATGACTCCAACATCTCCTTTGGCACGCATAAGATCACGAAGCTCAAATAGACAATCATCAAATTGAGGATCACTAGGTTTGATTTTATGAAAAGCTATGGACTTTTGAAGAATCACATCTAGATTTTTCAAGGAATAGTTTGCAAAATGTTCCTCACAAAATCTCCATATGGTGTAAGCACATTCAAGAGTAGGCAAGCAAACAATCAAATTTCTAGGCAATCCTCTTATGATAAGATTAATAGTTCTAAGATTGTGAATCATGTCAAGAGACTCGTCGGGGGTAAGATGCAAGGGATCAATAGGAGGCGCACAAGGGCTAGCAATATACTTGTTCAAGTGATATTCATTGAAAATGTCAAGCATCTCATTTTTCCAAGCATTATAGGACTCTCCATCAAGCATAGGCACTCTACATCTAAAACTCCCAATCGTAGACTCATCCATCTTCCAATGGTGATTAAACCAAAGAAGTGGAGACCAAAGCTCTGATACCAATTGAAAGGATCAAGAAGAGGTGTCTAGAGGGGGGTGATTAGACCCTCAACAAGCAAAAGTAGCAGTTTTTAAATTCTTCATGTTGAGTTGGAGTTTTAGCACAAGTTTAAGCATTCACAATACATTTCAAGCAAGCATGGCAAGAGTATACGAGCAGCGGAAAGTAAAGCATGCAAGTTGCAAGAAAGTAAAGGGATGGGATTGGAGTGTGCAAACGCAATTGGAGACACGGATATTTTTGGCGTGGTTCCGATAGGTGGTGCTATTGTACGTCCACGTTGGTGGAGACTTCAACCCACGAAGGCTATCGGTTGCGCGAGTCCACGAAGGGCTCCACCCATGAAGGCTCCATGAAAAAGCAACCTTGTCTATCCCACCATGGACATCGCTCACGAAGGACTTGCCTCACTTGGGTAGATCGTCACAAAGTAGGCAATATCCTTGCCCTTACAAACTCCTTGGTTCAACTCCACAATCTTGTCGGAGGCTCCCAAGTGACACCTAACCAATCTAGGAGTCATCAATCTCCAAAAGGTAACAGATGGTGTGTTGATGATGAACTCCTTGATCTTGTGCTTCAAATGATAGTCTCCCCAACAATCAACTCTCTCTCACAGATTTGGCTATGGTGGAAAGATGATTTGAGTGGAAAGCAACTTGGGGAAGGCCAGAGATCAAGATTCTTGTTGTTGGATTGGAATGTCTTGGTCTCAGCACATGAGTAGGTGATTCTCTCTCAGGAAATAGGTAGTGGAAGTGTAGGCACGTTTTGATGGCTCTCTCTTTAATGGAGAGGGGGTGGAGGGGTATATATAGCCTCCACACAAAATCTAACCGTTACACACATTTGACCCAACTCGGTTAGACCGAATAGACGAACTCGGTGAGACCGATTCAGTTCAAAATGTGAACGTTAGGATTTTCGGTGGGACCGGCATGATCAACTCGGTGGGACCGATGAGCTAGGGCTAGGGCAAAACCTCATCTTGGTGTGACAGATTACACGAACTCGGTGAGAGCGATTTCAGAAATGTGCAACTCGGTGTGACCGATTGCACATTTCGGTGAGACCAAAATAATTGCAACAGGCAACAGAGAGTTTGCAAGGCCATCTCGGTGAGACTGGAGTGGTTAGGGTTTCTGGCAGTGGCTATGTCAAGGAACTGGGTGGCGCCAGATAGATTAAATTTAGTGGGGACAAGTTTGACTTTAGGTTTAACATATATGGAATTGAGAAAGTGGTTGAGGGCTTTGGAGCATATCACAAAGCACTTTGAGCAAGTAGATCATTAAGCAACACTTCATCCCCTTTTAATAGTATTGGCTTTTCCTATGGAATCAATGTGATCTTGGATCACTAAAATAGAAATGAAGAGTCTTGAGCTTTTGCCAATGTTTATCCTTGGCATCTTGAAGGGGTTCCACATCCTCTTGTCCATGCCATGCCATTATTGAACTTTCTGAAATATACTAGATAAATACATTAGTCCAACAAGAGATATGTTGACATTAATTACCAAAATCACCCAGGGAGCAAGCTTTCACTTTGCCATAATAGGATTGGGATACCTTGCTGCACTTTATTTACCGTTACCGTTACTTGTCCGTTACAAATTATCTTGCTATCAAACTACCTGTTACCGACTATTTAAGTGCTTGCAGAAAATACCTTGCTGAAAACCACTTGTCATTTCCTTCTGCTCCTCATTGGGTTCGACACTCTTACTTATCGAAAGGACTATGATTGATCCCCCTATACTTGTGGGTCATCAATGACCGGCATCGGCCGATCAACACATCGCAGTCCTACCTAGGCTCAATAGAGAGGCCAACACGTCGGTCTACATCCTAATCGCGCAGGGGTCTTGGGCCCATCGCCCTTAGCACTCATGCACGTTTGATGACCCACAAGTGTCGAGGATCTATGGTAGTCCTTTCGATAAGTAAGAGTGTTGAACCCAACGAGGAGCAGAAGGAAATGATAAGCGGTTTTCAGTAAGGTTTTCTCTGCAAGCACTGAAATTGTAGGTAATAGATAGTTTTGCGATAAGATAAATTGTAACGAGTAATAAGCAATGAAAGTAAGTAAAGTGCAACAAGGTGGCCCAATCCTTATGTAGGAAAGGATAAGCCTGGACAATTTCTTATAATGAGAAAGGAGCTCCCGAGGACACATGGGAATTATCGTCAAGCTAGTTTTCATCACGTTCATATGATTCGCGTTCGGTACTTTGATAATTTGATATGTGGGTGGACCGGTGCTTGGGTACTGCCCTTACTTGGACAACCATCCCACTTATGATTAACCCCTATTCCATGCGTCCGCAACTACAAAAGAAGTATTAAGGTAAACCTAACCACAACATTAAACATATGGATCCAAATCAGCCCCTAACGAACCAACGCATAAACTAGGGTTTAAGCTTCTGTCACTCTAGCAACCCATCATCTACTTATTACTTCCCAATTCCTTCCTCTAGGCCCAAGTAATGGTGAAGTTTCATGTAGTCGACGTTCACACAACACCACTAGAGGAAAAGACAACATACATCTCATCAAAATATCGAACAAATACCAAATTCATATGACTACTAATAGCAAGACTTCACCCATGTCCTCAGGAACAAACTGACAACTCACAAAGCATATTCATGTTCATAAGAAGAGGAGTAATAACATGCATTAAGGATCTGAACATATGATCTTCCACCAAGTAAACCAATTAGCATCAACTACAAGGAGTAATCAACACTACTAGCAACCCACATGTACCAATTTGTGGTTTGGATACAAGATTGGATACAAGAGATGAACTAGGGTTTGGAGAGGAGATGGTGCTGGTGAAGATGTTGGTGCAGATTGATCCCCTCCCGATGAGAGGATCGTTGGTGATGAAGATGGTGATGATTTCTCCCTCCTGGAGGGAAGTGTCCCCAGCAGAACAGCTCTGCCGGAGCTCTAGATTGGTTCCGCCAAGGTTCCGCCTCGTGGCGGCGGAGTTTCGTCCCGTAATCTTGCCCATGATTTTTTCCAGGGTAAAAGCCCTCATATAGCAGAAGATGGACACCGGAGGGCCACCAGGGGGCCTAGGAGACAGGGGGCGCGCCCAGTAGGGGTGGGCGCGCCCCCCACCCTCCTGGCCAGGGTGTGGGCCCCCTGAGGTGTTTCTTCCGCTCAATAATTCTTATTAATTACAAAAATAAGTTTCGTGGAGTTTCATGATTTTTGGAGCGGTGCAGAATAGGTTTCCAATGTTTGCTCCTTTTCCAACCAGAATTCCAGCTGCTGGCATTCCCCCTCTTAAACCTTGTAAAATAAGAGAGAATAGCCATAAGTATTGAGATATAATGTGTAATAACAGCCCATAATGCAATAAATATTGATATAAAAGCATGATGCAAAATGGACGTATCAACTCCCCCAAGCTTAGACCTCGCTTGTCCTCAAGCGGAAGCCGGAATCGAAAAATATGTCCACATGTTTAGAGATAGAGGTGCCGATAAAAACAGAATACGGACATGAGGGCATCATGATCATTCTTATAACAGCAACATATATAGATTTTATCATATGATTTCTTATACTCAAGTAACAATCAATCCACAATGTCAAGTATGGTTCAGAAACTTCGTTCAGGACTAAAAAACTATAATATCAGTCGTTGAAGCAATTGCAATTTATCATAACATCAGAAAGAGTCAAGAATAGAGCTTTTCATCAAGTCCACACACTCAACTATCATGTAGTCTTCTACAATTGCTAACACTCACGCAATACTTGTGGTTATGGAGTTTCAGTCGGACACTGAGAAAGATAGGGGCTTATTGTGTTGCCTCCCAACGTATTCACCTTTAGGTGATGTCAACAATAATAACCCATGCTAACTTACATCCAATTGGATATATATATATATATATATATATATATATATATATATATATCATGATCTTTCAAACACAAGGAGCTTGCCAAAGGATAAAATGAAAAAGGGAAAGGTGAAGATCACCTTGACTCAAGCATAAAGTAAAAACAAAAAGTAAAATATAGTCCCTTCGCAGAGCGAAGCAGAGGTTGTCATGTGAGTTTAGGGTTGGATGCACAAAATCTTAATGCAAAAGAATGTCACTTTATATTGCCCCTTGTATGTGGACATTTATTATGCAGTCCGTCGCTTTTATTACTTTCACAACAAGATCGTATAAAGCTTATTTTCTCTGCACTAATAAGTCATACATGTTTAGATAGCAATTTTTATTGCTTGCAACATGACAACTTACTTGAAGGATCTTACTCAATCCATAGGTAGGTATGGTGGACTCTCATGACAAAACTGGGTTTAAGGATGTTTGGAAGCACAAGTAGTATCTCTACTTGGTGCAAGGAATTTGGCTAGCATGAGGGGGAAAGGCAAGCTCAACATGTTTGGAAGGTCAATGACAATATACTTTAACTGAGATGTGAGAAAAGACAAACCATTATGTTGTCTTCCTTGTCCAACGTCAAATCTTTTAGCATGTCATACTTAATGAGTGCTCCCAATCATAAAAGATGTCCAAGATAATATATTTGTATGTGAACCTCTCTTCCCTTATCACTTCCTATTAATTGCAATGATGACCAAAACTATGTTTATCAACTCTCAACAACTTTTATGCCTCATACTCTCTATGTGTGAAGTCATCACTAACCACAAGATCAATATGAACTCTTTTATTCTTTCTACTTTCTTAAGATCATAGAAACATAGCAAAGCCCTTGACTCAACACTAATCTTTATTATAGATAGCTCATGGACTCGATTACATAAAGAGATCACAAAGCAAAACTCAAAACTACTTGATATCAAAACTTCAATCTACTAGATCAAGATACTACTAAAGGAATCGAACTAAATAAAACGGTAAAGATGGGAGTGTGATGGTGATACGATAGCGGGGAACCTCCCCCAAGCTTGGCAGTTGCCAAGGGGAGTGCCCATACCCATGTGATTATGTCCTCGGAGGTGATGGAGGTGGTGATGATGATGGTGGATAATTGCACATCAAGCATAAAAGCTCCTCTAGCTTGTAGATAATGCCCTTGAGTCCGGCGATATGATCCTTCAACAAAATATTCTCCTGTGTGAGATACTTGTTATGTATGCAGGCTAACTCAATCATCTTGAAAGCTTCAATCTCTGTTGGGTAAAGAGGTTAGGTAAAGGTTGAGGGATGTCTTCTTCTTTCACCGCCAGAGCATGAACCTCCATGGCCTTCTTGATCCCTTCATCCTTGTTGATCTCTTCCGGTTCTTCTCTTTTCAGCTCTATCTTCAATAGGCAAGCATCCTTGTCTTTGTTGTTGGAGGAGGGTGACGTCATGGTGCTCTAGATCTGCAACGAAAACAGCTCGAAACGAAAATAGAGTATATTTGCGTGATACGGTGGTCAAAACCTTCGGGAGTTTATATAATGAATTTTTACCAACAAAAATATGTAACGTGCAACAAAACAGAGTCCGGGAGGCACACGAGGTGTCCACGAGACAGGGGGCGTGCCCAGTAAGGGTGGGCGCGCCCTCCACTCCCGTGGGAGCCTCGTGTCCCTCTCGGACTACTTCTTTCTTCTGAAAATTCTTAAATATTCCAAAACTGATAAAAATTGCCATGGGAGTTGTTTTTGAGTCTGTTTACTTACCGTACCACATACCTATTCCTTTTCAGAGTCTGGAACGTTCTGGAAGGTGTCCCTTATGTATTCCTCCGTGGTTACGGTTTTCAATAATTTTAGTTTCAACATTGATAGGATTACCTGAAATGTAATGTTTAATTCTTTGACTGTTTACCACCCTCGGACTTGTGCCTTCGAAGTTGTTGACTTTTATGGCACCAGAACAATAGACCTCCTCGACAACGTAAGGACCTTCCCATTTAGAGAGAAGTTTTCCTGCAAAAATCTTAAACGAGAGTTGAATAATAACACATAATAACCTACGTTAAACTCACGCTTTTGTATCCTTTTGTCATGCCAGTGTTTGACGTTTTCTTTAAATAGCTTGGCATTCTCATAGGCTTGTGTTCTACATTCATCAAGTGAGATAATATCAACTAATCTCTTCTTACCGGCAAGTTTGAAGTCATAGTTGAGCTCTTTAATAGCCCAATATGCTTTATGTTCAAGCTCAAGAGGTAAATGACACGCTTTTCCATAAACCATCTTATAAGGAGACATACCCATAGGATTTTTATATGTTGTTCTATAGGCCCATAATGCATCATCAAGTTTTTTGGACCAATTCTTTCTAGATCTATTAACAGTCTTTTGTAAAATTAATTTGAGCTCTCTATTGCTCAATTCTACTTGACCACTAGACTGCAGATGATAAGGAGATGCGATTCTTTGATTAACATCATACTTAGCAAGCATCTTACGGAAAACACCATGAATAAAATGTGAACCGCCATCAATCATAAGATACCTAGGGACTCCAAACCTCAGAAAAATAACTTCTTTAAGCATTTAATAGAAGTGTTATGATCAACACTACTAGTTGGAATAGCTTCTACCCACTTAGTAACATAATCAACAGCAACTAAAATATGAGTGTAACCATTAGAGGCAGGAAAAGGTCCCATATAATCAAAGCCCCAAACATCAAACGGTTCAATAACAAGAGAATAATTCATAGGCATTTCTTGACGTCTACTAATATTACCAATTCTTTGACATTCATCACAAGATAAGACAAACTTACGAGCATCTTTAAAGAGAGTAGGCCAATAAAAACCAGATTGCAGTACCTTGTGTGTAGTTCTATCGCCAGCGTGGTGTCCTCCATAGGATTCAGAGTGACACTTACGTAGGATCTGTTCCTGTTCATGCTCAGGCACAGAACGTATAATAACACCATCTACTCCTTCTTTATAAAGGTGTGGGTCATCCCAGAAGTAATGTCCTAAATCATAAAAGAACTTTTTCTTTTGCTGGTATGTGAAACTAGGAGGTATAAATTTAGGAACAATGTAATTAGCATAATCAGCATACCAAGGAGCAGTACGAGAAGCATTAACGACCGCTAATTGTTCATCAGGAAAGCTATCATCAATAGGAAGTGGGTCATCAAGAACATTCTCTAGCCTAGACAAGTTGTCTGCAACGGGGTTCTCAGCTCCCTTTCTCTCAATAATATGCAAATCAAATTCTTGGAGCAGGAGAACCCATCTAATGAGTCTAGGCTTAGCATCTTTCTTTTCCATAAGATATTTAATAGCAGCATGATCAGTGTGAATAGTAACTTTGGAATCGACAATATAAGGTCTAAACTTATCACATGCAAACACAACTGCTAAGAATTCTTTTTCAGTAGTAGCATAATTTCTATGGGCAATATCAAGAATCTTACTAGCATACTGGATAACATTCAATTTCTTATCAACTCTTTGCCCTAGAACAGCACCTACAGCATAATCAGTAGCATCACACATAATTTCAAAAGGTAAATTCCAATCAGGTGGCTGGACAATAGGTGCAGTGATCAAAGCTTTCGTAAGTATTTCAAACGCTTCTACACAATCATCATCAAAGACAAAAGGAATATCTTTTTGCAATAAATTAGTCAGAGGCCTAGAGATTTTAGAAAAGTCCTTAATGAACCTCTTATAAAAACCGGCATGACCAAGGAAACTTATTATACCTTTTATGTCCTTGGGACATGGCATCTTTTTCAATAGCATCAACTTTAGCCTTATAAACTTCAATACCTCTCTCGGAAATCTTATGCCCCAAGACAATGCCTTCATTAACCATAAAGTGGCACTTTTACCAATTCAAGACGAGACTAGTGTCTTCGCATCTCTGCAAAACTCGATCAAGGTTGCTCAAGCAATCATGAAAAGAGGATCCATAAACAGAGAAATCATCCATGAATACCTCACAAATCTTTTCACAAAAGTCAGAGAATATAGCCATCATACATCTTTGAAAGGTAGCAGGTGCATTACATAAAGCGTAAGGCATACGTCTATAGGCAAAAGTACCGAAAGGGCAAGTAAAAGTAGTTTTAGATTGATCCTTAGCTGACACAGGTATTTGAGAGAAACCAGAATAACCATCTAGAAAGCAGAAATGTGTGTGTTTGTATAGCCTTTCTAGCATTTGATCAATAAAAGGTAAAGGGTAATGATCTTTCTTAGTAGCTTTATTTAATTTACGGAAATCAATTACCATCCTATAACGTGTAATAATTCTTTGCAGGATCAATTCATCTTTATCATTAGGAACAACGGTAATACCTCCCTTTTTAGGAACACAGTGGACAGGGCTTACCCATTCACTATCAGCAACGGGATAAATTATACCTGCCTCAAGGAGCTTTAGTATCTCCTTTCTTACCACTTCTTTCATCCTGGGATTCAGTCGTCGTTGAGGATCTCTAACTTGTTTAGCATCAACCTCCAAATTAATTTTGTGTTGGCATAACGTGGGACTAATGCCCTTAATATCATCCAAAGTATATCCAATAGCGGCGCAGTGCTTCTTTAGAGTTTTCAATAATCTTTCTTCTTCTTGCTCTAAAAGGTTAGCACTAATAATAATAGGATATATTTTCTTTTCATCAAGATAAGCATACTTAAGATTATCAGGTAATGGTTTGAGCTCAAACACGAGATCACACTTGGGTGGAGGGGGATCCCCTAGGATTTCAACAGGTAAATTGTGTTTCAGAATAGGACCCTGTTGAAGGAACACTTCATCTATTTCCCTTCTTTCATTCATAAACATATCATTTTCCTGGTCTAGCAAATATTGTTCTAACGGATCAGTAGGAGGCACGGCAATAGAAGCAAGACCAATAATCTCATCCTTACTAGGTGATTCTTTATCACGGGCTTGTCAACGAAACTTAGCAAAATTAAACTCATGAGACATATCCCCTAAGCCAATTGCAACAATATCCTTTTCACAATCAATCCTAGCATTAACAGTATTCAAGAAGGGTCTACTAAAAATAATGGGACAAAAGTCATCTTGTGGGGAACCAAGAACAAGAAAATCAGCAGGATATTTAACCTTACCACACAAGACTTCAACATCTCTAACTATCCCAACTGATTTAATGGTATCCCTATTAGCAAGCTTAATAGTAACATCAATGTCTTCCAATTCAACGGGTGCAATGTCGTGCATAATTTCTTTGTATAAATCATAGGGTATAGCACTAGCACTAGCACCCATATCACATAAGCCATGATAACAATCATCTCCTATTTTAACAAAAATAATAGGCATGCCTACAACAGGTCTATGTATCTTAGTATCTGGTCTAGCAATATTAGCAGTCTCACCACAGAAATAAATAACATGCCCATCTAAATCATCATCCAAGAGATCTTTAACCATAGCAATACTAGGTTCAACTTTGATTTCCTAAGGAGGTGTATAAGTCCTAGTATTACTCTTACAAACAATAGTCGAAGTTTTAGGATGATCCTTTATCCTAACGGGAAAAGTAGGTTTCTCAACATAAGTAGTATGAACAATAGGATCACTATAGGTGACAGTCTTTTCTTCAAGTGTAATAGGTGCAACTACTTTTAATTCAATGGGAGGATTATATTTAAACCACTTCTCCTTAGGGAGATCAACGTGAGTAGCAAAAGATTCACAGAAAGAAGCTACTATCTCAGAGTCAAGTCCATACTTAGCGCTAAATCCACGAAAAGCATCGGTATCCATAAAAGATTTAACACAATCAAACTTAGGTGTCATACCTAACTCCTTACCATCATCGGAACCCCAATCTTCAGAGTTGCGTTTAATTCTTTCCAATAAGTCCCATTTGAAATCAATAGTCTTCAGCATATAAGAACCAGCACAGGAAGTATCGAGCAGATTGCGATCATTAAGAGAAAGCCGAGCATAAATTTTTTGAATAATCATTTCTATGGAGAGCTCATGATTGGGGCATGGATATAACATTGACTTAAGCCTCCCCCAAGCTTGAGCGATGCTTTCTCCTTCGCGAGGCCAGAAATTATATATGTCACGATGAACAAGATGCATAGGATAGAACTTCTGGTGAAATTCCAACTTCAATTGCTTATAATTCCAAGATCTCGTATCATCACCTAGCCTATACCATGTCAATGCATCTCCCTTCAAAGATCAAGGGAAGACCTTCCTCTTGACAACATCATCGGGAATACCTGCAAGCTTAAATAATCCACAAACTTCATCCACAAAGATAAGGTGTAAATCGGGATGCAATGTTCCATCTCCTGCAAATGGATTAGCTAGCAGTTTCTCTATCATAACCCGAAGGAATCTCAAAGTAACTATTTTCAAAAAGTTCAGTAGGTTGAGGAGCAACTCTTTGCTCTTCTGGTTGGCGTGAAGATACCCCGAACAAGCCCCTCAAAGGATTAGTTTCCATAGTGACAAGTAACAGAAAATTTCAGCACACTATATAAATGTTTCCTTACCAAGTTCCACTCACCAAAAGCGCCACACCCCCCGGCAACGGCACCAGAAAAGAGCCTTGATGACCCACAAGTGTAGGGGATCTATCGTAGTCCTTTCGATAAGTAAGAGTGTCGAACCCAACGAGGAGCAGAAGGAAATGATAAGCGGTTTTTAGTAAGGTTTTCTCTGCAAGCACTGAAATTGTAGGTAGATAGTTTTGCGATAAGATAAATTGTAACGAGTAACAAGCAATGAAAGTAAATAAAGTGTAGCAAGGTGGCCCAATCCTTATGTAGCAAAGGATAAGCCTGGAAAATTTCTTATAATGAGAAAGGAGCTCCCGAGGACACATGGGAATTATTATCAAGCTAGTTTTCATCACGTTCATGTGATTCGCGTTCGGTACTTTGATAATTTGATATGTGGGTGGACCGGTGCTTGGGTACTGACCTTACTTGGACAAGCATCTCACTTATGATTAATCCCTATTGCAAGCGTCTGCGACTACAAAAGAAGTATTAAGGTAAACCTAACCACACCATTAAACATATGGATCCAAATCAGCCCCTAACGAAGCAATGCATAAACTAGGGTTTAAGCTTCTGTCACTCTAGAAACCCATCATATACTTATTACTTCCCAATGCCTTCCTCTAGGCCCAAATAATGGTGAAGTGTCATGTAGTCTACATTCGCATAACACCACTAGAGGAAAAGACAACATACATCTCATCAAAATATCGAACGAATACCAAATTCACATGACTACTAATAGCAAGACTCCACCCATGTCCTCGGGAACAAACATAACTACTCACAAAGCATATTCATGTTCATAAGAAGAGGAGTAATAATATGCATTAAGGATATAAACATATGATCTTCCACCAAGTAAACCAATTAGCATCAACTACAAGGAGTAATCAACACTACTAGCAACCCACAGGTACCAATTTGTGGTTTGGATACAAGAGATGAACTACGATTTGGAGAGGAGATGGTGTTGGTGAAGATATTGGTGGAGATTGACCCCCTCCCGATGAGAGGATCATTGGCGATGACGATGGTGATGATTTCCCCCTCCCGGAGGGAAGTGTCCCCGGCAGAACAGCTCTGCCGGAGCTCTAGATTGGTTCCGCCAAGGTTCCGCCTCGTGGCGGCGGAGTTTCGTCCCATAAGCTTGCCCACAATTTTTTCCAGGGTAAAAGCCCTCATATAGTAGAAGACGGACACCAGAGGGCCACCAGGGGGCCAGGAGACAGGGGCCGCGCCCAGTATGGGTGGGCGCGCCCCCCACCCTCGTGGCTAGGGTGTGGGCCCCCTGAGGTGTTTCTTCCGCTCAATAATTCTTATTAATTATAAAAATAAGTTTCGTGGAGTTTCAGGATTTTTGGAGCAGTGCAGAATAGGTTTCCAATGTTTGCTCCTTTTCCAGCCAGAATTCCAGCTGCCGGCATTCCCCCTCTTCATGGTAAACCTTGTAAAATAAGAGAGAATAGCCGTAAGTATTGAGATATAATGTGTAATAATAGCCCATAATGCAATAAATATTGATATAAAAGCATGATGCAAAATGGACGTATCAATGTTGCATACGCGGCCGGTGTCAGTCCTGGCTACCTACTTATACAAGGCAGGTGCTTACACGGGCCACCCGGGCATGCGCTGCTCAGTCGCTGACGTCCGAAGAGCTTTCGGCTGATACATACGACATAGAGTACCCATACTTATTCCCATGTGGTGGTGAGTGCGAAAAGGCCAGAGGCCTACTCAGATCACATATCCAAACCATTAGTGTCTTGGTAGCGCACGGTAACGAGTAGAGACTCACGATCATGTGACCCCGTCGCCCCATCTCGTGGTCTTACAGCATGGGCTCGGAATGCCTGGTCGTGCCATGTAATTTTCTCACAGGTATCCTCCAGGTCAACCCGACTACACATCAACTCGCGGGTGCACTCACAGTCAACCTGATTTCACATTTCTCTCATGAGTACCCCTCTGGGCCGACCCGACTTCAGTCATGGTTCTGGCATAAAGCCAAATGTAACTTTGTGTCCAAAACAACAAGGCGGAACTTGAGGAATCACCCTTGACGGATTCCCACTTGATGTAACCGTCAAGGTGGACTCGGAGGAATCACCCTCCATGGTCCACACTTGAGGGGTTGCATGACAGAGTCATTATTGGGAGTGGTGAAGGAGGAATCACCCTCGATGACCACGACCAAATAGCTACACTAGAGAGGTAACATCAAAAGTGTTATAAGAGGTATCACCTTCGACACTCGATAGTAACACGGTAGTGTCGTACAACTAAGGGGGGTGATGTGTTGTGTCGGGCTCTAGACGTCGATCATGTTGATTGAGTCATCAGAGATAAAGCGGGGGCAACTGGGACAAGGTGAGGGGGTCACTGATGGATCCCTAACCAACCTATACTAAGCATCTTAGGATAAGCACGTAAGGTACATAGCAGGTTACAAAATCAGGCTATGCATTAGAGTAGGATCATATGAAAGCAGTAGCAGTTCTAATGCAAGCATAAGAGAGAGGGGAATGGGCAATATCAGAATGATCAAGGGGGTTTGCTTGCGTGGAAGCTCTGCTGCAAGGGAAGAAGTGTCGTCGCTGATGTAGTCGATCACAGGGGCAGCATCAGTCTCCGGGTCTACCGGAGAGAAGAGGGGGAAGAAACAATAAATGCAAACATATGCATCAGTAAGCATGACATGACGATATGCAGTACTAGGAGTGTTCTAACGCGGTGCTACACATTGCAGAAGGAGAGAGAAAACATCCGGAGGGGTTTTCCCAGCATTTGGCATTTACTGGACATACAAAAGAGAGGGGACATTTCCATGTTCAGCATGCTAGGGGCATGTGACAGATGAATGGACTGCATAAACGGATTCACTGAATTTTTCTAAGCAATTTTCATATATAAATTATTTCCATCTGACTTATAGACTAATTTATATTAATTTTCAAAAAAATTAAGCATTTTATGAATTAATTTTACTTAAATAAATTCAAAATAAAAGGGGGGGGGGTATTTGCTATGGGTACACATAAGTGTACCTAGGGGTTTGCTACTGTGACTGACCATAGGGCCCGGTTAACTGAGTCAACTGACGAGTCAGTAGAGGCTGACCAGTGGGCCCCTGCTGACTCAGCAGGGTAACTGGGCCGGCCCTATCCACAAGAACAGTGGTGGGGCCCCACCTGTCATACCAAGGGGGGTTAAATTGGGGTTAGATTAATTAGTGGACTAATTAGCGGGTGGGCACCCCTTCTCAGTGTGTAGGTTAGTTAATTTTAAATGTTTTAATTAGCAGGTTAATTAAACAGTGCGGGGCCTACTGGTAGGGGGTTAGTGGTTAGCGGCCCAGGGCCCACACGTCAATGGCCCAGGGGTGGTGGCGTGCCGGCGCTGGGGCTCCGGCAACCTCCCAACGCGACGGAGGCGCTCGGATCAGCGTCAGAAATCGCCTATGGTGGCCCATCTAGACCGGGGTTTGGCCCTACGGGACAGCCACGATGGCGCATGTTTAATGAGACCAACAGCGCGAGCTGAGACGGCCGGAGTTGGCTGGAGCGATGATGGCAAGCGGTGGTCAAGATCGGTCGAGTATGGGCTGGGCGTTTTGGATCACGAAAAAGCGAGCGGGCGACGGCGTTGGGTTGCTGGGGAGGTGTAGACCTCCATGACGGGCTCGAATACGAGCTGTGCGTGCGGAGGCCATGGCGACATTGCAGGAGACTGCGGAAAGCTTCGAAAAAGGAGACGTGGTTACCTAGAGAACACATACGACGGAGGGGGGAGAGGGGAAAGGTAGGGGGCTCATGGAGGGGCTCCAAGCTCGGGGAGGTTGTCTTAGTCGGCATAGGTGGGGGCAAGGGACCTCCCAGTCACGGGTGGATGGAGGGCGGCGGCCGGTGGCCACGCGCATGGCGAGGACGCGGCGATGGCTAAGCTTGGGTGGGCGCAGCACGATGGATCTCGAAAGGGGAGCGAGAGCGAGAGAGCGAGGGGGAAAGTGGAGAGGGGGAGAGAGGACCGAGGCACCGGGGCGTCCATATCCCCCTCCGAGGAGCCGCCAACGAGGTGGTCGAGCTGGAGCACGCGCCCGCTCAGTTGGCTTCCCCTGTAGCAAAGTGGAAGGAGACCAAGGGGGGAGCTGGGATGGATGGTCTGGGTGGGCTGAGGCCCACTGGGGCACGGGGCTTCCCCCTTTTATTTTCATTTTGTATTTTCTTGTTAGTTTCTATTTTTCTTTAAAAACTTGTTTTTCCATTTTATTTTCAAAACATTTTGGCTTTACAAAATACAACACTTGCAACTAAACTACTATATTAACATAGGCCACAACCACAATTAGTTTAGGACTTAAATAAATTAATTTAGAATTTTTATATATTAAAAAGCATTTAAATAATTATTTAACCAATGTTTTAATTTGTTTAGGTCATTTAAAAACTTTGCAAAAAAAATTTGGTTCACCAGCAATATTAACCAATGAATATTTACCACAAGATGAACATTTTAGTTTTCATGTTTGAGAAATTTTGAATTTCACATAGTATTTGAATTTGAATTCATGTGGAATTTGGAAAAAGATATTATCAAAGATGATCATGCACTATTTAGAAAAATGATTACGTCAACCCCAGGACTTATTGTAGCTCATCAGTACATGGGTGTTACATGCTACCTCTTGAGCACTGCATTGGTTTTCCCTTGAAGAGGAAAGGGTGATGCAGCAAAGTAGCGTAAGTATTTCCCTCAGTTTTGAGAACCAAGGTATCAATCTAGTAGGAGGCTACATGCAAGTCCCTCGTACCTACACAAACAAACAAGAACCTCGCAACCAACGCGATAAAGGGGTTGTCAATCCCTTCACTGCCACTTGCGAAAGTGAGATCTGATAGAGATAATAAGATAAGATAAATATTTTTGGTATTTTTATGATAGAGATTGGAAAGTAAAGATTGCAAAATAAAGTAGATCAGAAACTTATATGATGGAAAATAGACCCGGGGCCATAGGTTTCACTAGTGGCTTCTCTCAAGATAGCATAAGTATTAAGGTGGGTGATCAAATTACTGTCAAGCAATTGATAGAAAAGTGCATAGTTATGAGAATATCTAGGTATGTTCATGTATATAGGCATCACGTCCGCGACAAGTAGATAGAAACGATTATGCATCTACTACTATTACTCCACACATCGACTGCTATCCATCATGCATCTAGAGTATTAAGTTCATAAGAACAGAGTAACGCATTAGACAAGATGAGATGATGTAGAGGGATAAACTCAAGCAATATGATATAAGCCCCATCTTTTTATCCTCGATGGAAACAATACAATACGTGCCTTGCTGCCGCTGCTGTCACTAGGAAAGGACACCGCAAGATTGAACCCAAAGCTAAGCACTTCTCCCATTGCAAGAAAGATCGATCTAGTAGGCCAAACCAAACTGATAATTCAAAGAGACTTCCAAACATAACCAATCATACATAAAAGAATTTAGAGGAGATTCAAATATTTCTCATAGATAAACTTGATCATAAACCCACAATTCATCAAATCTCGACAAACACATTGCAAAAAGAGTTACATAGAATAGATCTCCAAGAAGATCGAGGAGAACTTTGTATTGAGATTCAAAGAGACAGAAGAAGCCATCTAGCTAATAACTATGGACCCGGAGGTCTGTGGTAAACTACTCACAGCTCATCGGAGAGGCCTAAAGCCCTCCATGATCGATTCCCCCTCCAGCGGAGCACCGGAAAAGGCTCCAAGGTGGGATCTCGTGGGTACAGAAGGTTGCAGCGGTGCAAATAGGGTTTCGTGGTGCTCCTCGGTGTTTTCAGAGTATGCAAGTATATATATAGGCGAAAGGAAGCCTGTTAGGGAAGCCACAAGGGGCCAACAAGGGTGGGGGCACGCCCTGGACCCTCGTGGCTGCCTCGGCTGCTTCTTGACGTCCACTCCAAGTATCCTGGATTACGTTTGTTCCTAAAAGATCTCCCCCGGAGGTTTTGTTGGCGTTCTGGGAACGGGGGTCCCCATACTTTCCTGCCTACGGCCTGCGGCATGGCTCAAGTGGTGGCCTAGTAAGGCCCATCTTCATCAACTCAAGCTCAAGACCCTCACGAGGGGCCAAGCCTCGCGGGGTGGACGATGCAAGGCTTCCTCAGGCACGGCCTCACCAGGCTGGCTCGTGAGGAGGCCGAGAGATCAAGGCAAGGGTACCTCGCAAGGTGATCATGACGCAAGCCATGACGATCGAGACCAGGCGGGCGCCAGGCGGGCGCCAGGCGGGCGCCGGCCTGCGCAGTGTCCTTGCTTCCTCTTTGGTGCAAAGGGGGCAAGCGCAGGCGTGGAGTACCGAGGCATCAAGCAAAGGTTACCATTTCAGTGCAACAAGACCAAGACCAGCAGAGCAGCAGGGAGGAGGTCACCGTGGAGCCCAAGACGCCATCATCGCCAGTGCCTTTGGCAGCCGAAGACCAACTTTAGTCAGGATAACTTGTACTAGATGTTCTCCTTCAAAATGGTCGTTGTTGGCGTCCTTCCCGCTCAATATTTGGGAAGAGGACCAGGGCCTCTATATATAGAGTTAGCCACCGCAGTAGAGGGCATCGAGTTCTCATCAGATCGAGAGGCGATCGACCTCACCCAAGTAGTTCACAACACCAGCTCAAGAACACCTCTCGCGAGGCTGTTCTTCCCCTGTATTGTTCATCATCAGCCCCTGAGGCAATCCACCACACCACACACTGGATTAGGGTATTACACCACAATGGTGGCCCGAACTAGTATAAACCTTGTGTCACTTTTGTTGTTCATCGTTTAGCTTAGATTCTCAGTGAGGCATTGGGACGTGGATCGGTAGGGGGAAGATCTTCACGCGCACCCCAGAGTTCGAACCTTGAGGGTTTTGCCGGAACCCGATATCCGACATTTGGCGCACCAGGTAGGGGTGCGCCAGAGCTCTCTCTTCCGTCGACCAGCTCTTCATCAACACCGCGCTTCGCCCTCATGGCGGACAATGCGCCGCCCGCTCCGGATGCCGACGCCGACACTAGGGCTAGGGGGCTCCGAGCCTTCGCCCCCTCCTTGCGACAGGTGCGGTGGACGAACAAGTTCAAGCCAGAGATGCTGTCGCGCTACGACGGTGCGACGGATCTGCTAGCTTTCCTGTTAGCATATGAGGAGGCTGTTCTCAAGGCCGTGGGCGACGACAGGGTCATGGCTAACTAGCTTCCCATGGCCCACACCGGCATTCCACGCATGTGGCTGCTCCACCTGCCAACGACTTAGGTGGCTTCCTGGGAGGAGCTGCGCGGTCTCTTCCTCGCCCATTATGCTGCGTCGGCGCCCCCGGTCGTCGCAGCTATCCTGGGCGGCTTGCAAGCGCCACCCTCGAGCCATCACGCCAAGGCGTTCCTCTGCTAGATCGGCGCCGCCCTCACGCGCTGCGAACCCCTCCGGGTTGGGTGGCGCCCAGGGCTGACCTGACCTTCAGCTTGGACGATCACCCCGCCAGCACCGCCTGCTCGGGTGCGCTCCCGATGCTGTGTACTCCCACCATCTGCCAAGTGGCCGTCACCAGGACCCTCATCGACGGTGGTGCCAGCCTCAACGTGCTCTCGGTGGAGGCCTTCACCCTCCTCCACGTGCCCCTGGAGCGACTCCGACCCAGCAAGTCCTTCAAGCCCTCAGCAGGACCGTCGCTATCAAGCATAGTGCAACCACGGGAGGAGCTCCCTCAACCGCCTGCCTTAGGGGCCCCAGCATGTTGCCCGACCTCAGGAGCAGCTTGCTCCTAGCACTGGAGCCTCAGGAAGGATGCTAGACTACAGAGCTCAAGGATTACCTGATGCAAGGGACTCTACCAGAGAAAGAAGAGGACGCGGAACGCGTGGCCCGGCAGGCCACGGCCTACTGCATCCAAGACGGAGAGCTCTACCGGAAGCGATCCAACGGTGTTTCCCTGCGTTGCATCTCCAGAGAACAGGCGAAGGAGTTGCTGGCAGACATTCATGGTGGAGACTGTGGGCACCACTCGTCATCACGGACCCTCGTCGGCAAGGCATTTCGCAGCGGGTTTTATTGGCCTACAACACTCAACAACGCAATCGAGCTGGTGAAGGCTTGTGAAGCCTGTCAATTCCACGCCAAGCAGATTCATCAGCCAGCTCAGGGCCTGCAGACCATTCTACTCTCGTGGTCGTTCGCGGTCTTGGGGATGGACATTTTGGGCCCGTTTCCTCAAGCGCCAAGGGCTATCGCTACCTCTACGTCGCCATTGACAAGTTCACCAAGTGGGCAGGGTGGAAGCTGTCCGCACCATCCTAGCTGGCTTCACAGTCAAGTTCATCAAGGGACTCGTGAGACAATTCGGGGTGCCTAATCGCATCATCACCGACAACGGTTCCCAGTTCACCAGCAATCTCTTTAAAACATATTGTGCTAACCTTGGAACGCAGATATGCTACGCCTTAGTGGCACACCCTGGGAGCAACAGCCAGGCTGAACGCGCCAACGCAGAGGTCCTAAAAGGCCTCAAAACCAGGACCTTCAAGAAGAAGCTGGAGGCCTGCGGCAGGGGCTAGTACGACGAGGTCCTGTCCGTGCTATGGTCTATCTGCACTACCGCCACCAAGTTGACCGGCGAAACCCCGTCCTTCCTCGTCTATGGAGCGGAAGCGGTCCTCCCTCACGAGGTCAGGCATCACTCCGCACAGGTCCTGGCGTTTGAGGAAGCGCAGCAGGATGCCATGCAGGGGATGGATCTTGTGCTGGGGGAGGAATACCGTCGAGAGGCCGCGCTGCAAGCGGCAAGATACCAGCAGCTGCTGCGGCGGTACCACTGCCGCAACATCCGCCCCAGAACTCTTGAGGTAGGTGACCTCGTGCTCAGGCGGGTGCTCTCCAGGGAAGGGTTGCACAAGCTCTCGCCCATGTGGGAGGGCCTGTTCAAGATTGTTCATGTTTCCAGACCTGGCGCCGCGCGCTTGGAGACCCAGGAAGGGGTGCCCATTCCGAACGCGTGGAACATTTAGCACCTCCGGATATTCTACCCTTAAAGTAAGGCCCAGCGCCTATAAAGAAGGCCCGGTGCCTGTGAAGAAGGCCAATGCCTGTGAAGCTCGCCGCCCGTGACACTCTCACGTAATAATGAGTTGGGGTTTTACATGCCCTAGAGTCTCCGGAGTGCCGCCCTTGGGCCTCGAGGGCTCCCGCCCACGCCCAGTGGTAGCACTTTGCTCTGCGCTACTGAGAAGACGTCAAAGACTAGATTAGGTGCCGGACGTGGCTTTTCATTTGCTTTCCGTAGTTGGTTTGTTCACCCTTGTTCGAATCTTTATTGGAGTTGCTTTTAGTGTTGTTTGCCATCCCCAGATAGTGATTCCTTGTCTTTGTTTTTCACCTGGCTCGTCCTCTCTGACGCAAGCCTCGCGAGGGGGCTGCGCGGGCGCCCTCGCGAGTAACTTCTTGCCTAATTTTGTGAGGCTTCCTCACTCAAGTTCACATCGGGAGCACCGCTCCCAGTCCATGCCCCACGGGCATCGCGACGCGAACGCAGGACCTGAGCCGGTCATCCTCACGACAAAGGTTCAAAAGCTATCCTCCCGGCTAAATTTGGCAGGCTTCAAGACGCTTGGTGAGGCATCAGGCTGGTACCTCGCGAGGCGAAAACAGCAGCGAGCCCCTCAAGCTAAGTTGTTCCTACGCATAAGCATGCGGCCGCAACACCACAACACATCATGGGAATAATAGAAATAGCATAATAATTAAGGGCAATAGTCCAGCACGCCCCGACGGGGCTCCATACTTCTCTCCTTCTCTCTATGCAGGAAAAGTATATAATCAAAATGAACACAACATGGTCGGCGACGACTCACGAGGGGGGACTCACGCCGCCCTCCTGAGCTCAGTCAAACTCCTCCTCACGCTTAATCGAGGCACGGCGGTGGGATGACCCGCTACCACCCTCGAAGCAAGCGCGGCTGTGCGGTGGTTGGTCACGGCCACCGCTGGAGGAGCTGTCACCAGAGGGGGAGCCGCTGAAGCTTGGCGAGCTATGGGCGCCACAGACGGCGTGCTCGCCTTCGTCCTCGTCGCGGCCGTCACCGTGTCCCAGCACCCGATCGCCGTGATTGTCTTCAAGGTAGCACTTGACACGGTGGCCGTCTTCTCCAAACACCCTCACGTAGAGGGTCGCATCACTGGCAAACTTGAAGTGCTGGCTGCATCGCCGGCCCAGGCCGTGCGCGCGGGCAAACGTCTGCCAGCCGCGGGCCAAGGCCACGTTTCCGGCGACGGAAGTCTCCACCGAGACCCAGGAAGCCTGGCTGTAGTAGCTGTCTGCCTAGAGCCAAAGGCCGCCAAGGGCGCCAGCCGGGAGTTCGCTGGCGAAGAAGCGGGGAAGCTGGAGCCAGTTGCTAGCCGGATCCGCCACCCACACGAAAAACTCTGGCAGCACCTCTGCTGAGTGGAAGCGCGGCCTGGGAGGCCGCGCGGCCACAACGCGCCTTCTCTCACCCACCGGGCGGCCATCACCACGCGAAGGACCACCGCTGCGACCACGAGGAGCCACCACAAGAGTCGCGGGGTGCTTGCGAGGGCGACCCCGGACGCGCTTGGTCGGTGGGGAGCCAAGGCCTTCCCGACGAGCCTTTCCCTTCTCCGCGGCCGAGAACCTCTTCGTTGGCGGCATGGGACATGGCGGGCGACTGGAACAGGGAGGAAGAAGAAGCAAGCGGGGGAAGGGAGATGTGTAGCGGGGGCCTGCACCCTCCCGCATTTATAACCCAAGGGAAGCCAACCGTCGGCCTCCACGATCGCAGGTAATCATGACTCTTTTTGCATGCAGCAGGGACTCGTCAAATCGAGCAGTTGCCGAGGCAGCGTGGGGAAGCGGAGACACCCACATCCAATCAACCGCCACGCGGCGACCAAGGCCACAGGCTGTTGGGGCCCGCATCGCTCCGCACTAGCCCCTTTGCTTCGCTGCTAAGCCAAGTCCGAGTGTGCCTTGGGCCCGGGGCTACTGTCGGAGTTCTGGGAACGGGGGTCCCCAGACTTGCCTGCCTGTGGCCTGTGGCGTGGCTCAAGTGGTGGCCCGGTATGGCCCATCTTCATCAACTCAAGCTCAAGACCATTGCGAGGGGCCAAGCCTCGTGGGGCGGACGATGCAAGGCCTCCTCAGGCACGGCCTCACCAGGCCGGCTCGCGAGGAGGCGGAGAGATCAAGGCAAGGGTACCTCGCGAGGTGCTCATGACGCAAGCCATGACGATCGAGACTAGGCGGGCGCTAGGCGGGCGCCGGCCTACGCAATGTCCTTGTTTCCTCTTTGGTGCAAAGGGGGCAAGCGCAGGCGTGGAGTACCGAGGCATCAAGCAAAGGTTACCATTTCAGTGCAATGAGGCCAAGACCAGTAGAGCGGCAGGGCGGAGGTCACCGTGGAGCCCAAGATGGCGTCATCACCAGTGCCTTTGGCAGGCGAAGACAAACTTTAGTCAGGATAACTTGTACTAGATGTTCCCCGTCAAAATGGCCGTTGTTGGTGCCCTTCCCGCTCAATATTTGGGAAGAGGACCAGGGCCTCTATATATAGAGTTAGCCACCGTAGTAGAGGGCATCGAGTTCTCATCAGATCGAGAGGCGATCGAACTCACCCAAGTAGTTCACTGCACCAGCTCAAGAACACCTCTCACAAGGCTGTTCTTCCCCTGCATTGTTCATCATCAGCCCGTGAGGCAATCCACCACACCACACACTGGATTAGGGTATTACACCAGAACGGTGGCCCGAACCAGTATAAACCTTGTGTCCCTTGTGTTTTTCATCGTTTAGCATAGATTCTCAGTGAGGCGTTGGGACGTGGATCAGTAGGGGGAAGATCTTCGCGCGCACCCCAGAGTTCGAACCTTAAGGGTTTTGCCGGAACCCGATATCCGACAGGTTTCGTTCCGTTTGGACTCCATTTGATATTCCTTTTCTTTGAAATACTGATATAGGCAAAAAAAACAGCAATTTGGGTTGGGCCTCCGGTTAATAGGTTAGTCCCCGAAATGATATAAAAGTGTATAGTAAAGCACATAAACATCCAAAACGTGTAATATAATAGCATGGAACAATCAAAAATTATAGATCCATTGGAGACGTATCAAGCATCCCCAAGCTTAATTCCTGCTCATCCTCGAGTAGGTAAATGATAAAAACAGAATTTTTGATGTGGAATGCTACCTAGCATATTTGTCAATGTAATTTTCTTTATTGTGGCATGAATGTTCAGATTCAAATGATTCAAGATAAAAGTTCATATTGACATGAAAACAATAATACTTCAAGCATACTAACAAAGCAATCATGTCTTCTCAAAATAACATGGCTAAAGAAAGCTATCCCTACAAAATAATATAGTCTGGCTATGCTCTATCTTCATCACACAAAGTATTTAAATCATGCACAAACCCGATGACAAGCCAAGCAATTGTTTCATACTTTTGATGTTCTCAAACTTTTTCAACTTTCATGCAATACATGAGCGTGAGCCATGGACATAGCACTATATGTGGAATAGAATTGTTGTTGTGGAGAAGACAAAAAGGAGAAGATAGTCTTACATCAACTAGGCGTATGAACGGGCTATGGAGATGCCCATTAATAGATATCAATGTGAGTGACTAGGGATTGTCATGCAACGGATGCACTAGAGCTATAAATGTATGAAAGCTCATCAAAAGAAACTAAGTGGGTGTGCATCCAACTAGCTTGCTCATGAAGACCTAGGGCATTTTGAGGAAGCCCATCATTGGAATATACAAGCCAAGTTCTATAATGAAAAATTCCCACTAGTATATGAAAGTGACAACCTAGGAGACTCTCTATCATGAAGATCATGGTGCTACTTTGAAGCACAAGTGTGCAAAAAGGATAGTAACACTGTCCCTTCTCTCTGTTTCTCTCATTTTTTTATTTTGGTGGGCTTCTTTGGCCTCTCTTTTCTTGGGCTTCTTTGGCCTCTTTTATTTTTCATAAAGTCCGGAGTCTCATCCCGACTTGTGGGGGAATAATAGTCTTCATCATCCTTTCCTCACATGGGACAATGCTCTAATAATGAAGATCATCACACTTTTATTTACTTACAACTTAAGATTACAACTCAATACTTAGAACAAAATATGACTCGATGTGAATGCCTCTGGCGGTGTACCGGGATATGCAATGGATCTAGAGTGACATGTATGAAAGAATTATCAAGGTGGATTTGCCACAAATACAATGTTAACTACATGATCATGCAAAAGCAATATGACAATGATGGAGCGTGTCATAATAAACGGAACGGTGGAAAGTTGCATGGCAATATATCTCGGAATGGCTATGGAAATGCCATAATAGGTAGGTATGGTGGCTGTTTTGAGGAAGGTATATGGTGGGTATATGGTACCAGCGAAAGTTGCGCGGCAAAAGAGAGGCTAGCAATGGTGGAAGGGTGAGAGTGGTATAATCCATGGACTCAACATTAGTCATAAAGAACTCATATACTTGTTGAAAAAAATCTATTAGTCATAGAAACGAAGTACTACGCGCATGCTCCTAGGGGGATAGATTGGTAGGAAAAGACCATTGCTCGTCCCCGACCGCCACTCATAAGGAAGACAATCAATAAATAAATCATGCTCCAACTTCATCACATAACGGTTCACCATACGTGCATGCTACGGGAATCACAAACTTCAACACAAGTATTTATTAAATTCACAACTACTCCACTAGAATGACTCTAATATTACCATCCTCATATCTCAAAACAATCATCAAGCATCAAACTTCTCATAGCATTCAATGCACTCTATATGATAGTTTTTATTATACCCAACTTGAATGCCCATCATATTAGGACCAATTTTATAACCAAAGCAAATACCATGTTGTTCTAAAAGACTCCCAAAATAATATAAGTGAAGCACGAGAGATCAATAATTTCTACAAAACAAAACCACCGCCGTGCTCTAAAAATATATAAGTGAAGCACTAGAGCAAAATTGTCTAGCTCAAAAGATATAAGTGAAGCACATAGAGTATTCTAATAAATTCCGATTCATGTGTGTCTCTCCCAAAAGGTGTGTACAGCAAGTATGATTGTGGTAAACTAAAAAGAAAACACTCATATCATACAAGACGCTCCAAGAAAAACACATATCATGTGGTGAATAAAAATATAGCTCCAAGTAAAGTTACCAATAGAGGAAGACGAAAGAGGAGATGCCTTCCGGGGCATCCCCAAGCTTAGGCTTTTGGTTGTTCTTGAATTACCTTGGGGTGCCATGGGAATCCCCAATCTTAGGCTCTTGCCACTCCATATTCCATAGTCCATCAAGTATTTACCCAAAACTTGAAAACTTCACAACACAAAACTCAATAGGAAATCTCATAAGCTCCGTTAGTGCAAGAAAGCAAACCACCACTTTAAGGTACTGTAATGAACTCATTCTTTATTTATATTGCTGTTAAACCTACTGTATTCCAACTTCTCTATGGTTCATACCCCCCGATACTAGCCATAGATTCACCAAAATAAGCAAACAACACACGAAAAACAGAATCTGTCAAAAACAGAACAGTCTATAGCAATCTGTAACTTTCGAATACTTCTGGAACCCTAAAACTCCTACCAAAATAGGAAGTCCTAGGCAATTTGTCTATTAATCCACTTCAGAAAGAATCAACTCGAAATCACGTTTCTGTGATTTATTAAAATTACTCTCGTGCGTGCAAAAGTTTCTGTGTTTCAGCAAGATCAAATTAACTATCAGCCAAGATGATCCTATAGGTTCTACTTGGAACAAACACTAATTAAAACATAAAACAACATGTAAACATAGGCTAGATGAATTACTTATAACTAAACAGGAACAAAAAGCAAGGAACAAAAATAAAATTGGGTTGCCTCCCAACAAGCGCTATCGTTTAACGCCCCTAGCTAGGCATTGAGATTTCGATGATGCTCACATGAAAGACAAGAATTGAAGCGCAAAGAGAGAATCATGAAACACATGACAAACACATCTCAGTCTAACATGATTCCTATGCATAGGCATATTATAGGCAAAAAAATTTATCATAGCAAGCAAAAACTAGCATATGCAAGAAAGCGGAAAGAAACAATAGCAATCTCAACATAACGAGAGGTAATTTAGTAACATGAAAATTTCTACAACCATAATTTACTCTCTCATAATAATTACATGTGGGATCATAAGCAAATTCAAGAAAATAGCTATCACATAAAATATTTTCAACACGATCCACATGCATGCGAAGTTGACACTCTTCCAAAATAGTGGGATTAACATTAACTAAAGTCATGACCTCTCCAAACCCACTTTCAATAATATTGCAAACACTATTATCAATCTCATATTTATCATGGGGCTTAAAGAAATTTTCAAGATCATAAAAAGAATCACCCCAATCATGATCATTGCAACAAATAGTAGACATAGCAAAACTGACATCCCCAAGCTTAAGGTTTTGCATATTATTAGCACAATTGACATAATTGCAATCATGATTTTTATTCAAGGAGCTATCGTGAATCTCTTCATAAATTTCTTCATCACAATTTTCAGATTCACGAATTTCAAGCAAAACCTCATAAAGATAATCTATTGCACTCAAATCACTAGAAATTGGTTCATCATAATTGGATCTCTTAAAAAGATTAGCAAGGGGATGAGGATCCATAAACTTTTAGCAAGCCAAGATGCAAGCAAAAAAGAAGGCACATGGTAACACAAGATCGAACAGAAGGAGGGCTAAGAAAAGGCAAAGGTGAAGTGGGGGAGAGGAAAACGAGAGGCAAATAGCAAATAATGTAATGCGAGGGAGAAGAGTTTGTGATGGGTACTTGGTATGTCTTGACTTGTGCGAAGACCTCCCCGGCAACGGCGCGAGAAATCCTTCTTGCTACCTCTTGAGCACTGCGTTGGTTTTCCCTTGATGAGGAAAGGGTGATGCAGCAAAGTAGCGTAAGTATTTCTCTCAGTTTTGAGAACCAAGGTATCAATCTAGTAGGAGGATACATGCAAGTCCCTCGTACCTACACAAACAAACAAGAACCTCGCAACCAACGCGATAAAGGGGTTGTCAACCCTTCACGGCCACTTGCGAAAGTGAGATCTGATAGAGATAATAAGATAAGATAAATATTTTTGGTATTTTTATGATATAGATTGGAAAGTAAAGATTGCAAAATAAAGTAGATCGGAAACTTATATGATGGAAAATAGACCCGGGGGCCATAGATTTCACTAGTGGCTTCTCTCAAGATAGCATAGGTATTACGGTGGGTGAACAAATTACTGTCGAGCAATTGATAGAAAAGTGCATAGTTATGAAAACATCTAGGCATGATCATGTATATAGGCATCACGTCCGCGAAAAGTAGATTAAAATGATTCTGCATACTACTATTACTCCACACATCGACTGCTATCCAGCATGCATCTAGAGTATTAAGTTCATAAGAACAGAGTGACGCATTAGGCAAGATGACATGATGTAGAGGGATAAACTCAAGCAATATGATATAAACCCCATCTTTTTATCCTCGATGGCAACAATACAATACGTGCCTTGTTGCTCCTGCTGTCACTGGGAAGGACACCGCAAGATTGAACCCAAAGCTAAGCACTTCTCCCATTGCAAGAAAGATCAATCTAGTAGGCCAAACCAAACTGATAATTCAAAGAGACTTGCAAAGATAACCAATCATACATAAAATAATTCAGAGGATATTCAAATATTTCTCATAGATAAACTTGATCATAAACCCACAATTCATCGGATCTCGACAAACACACCGCAAAAAGAGTTACATCGAATAGATCTCCAAGAAGATCGAGGAGAACTTTGTATTGAGATTCAAAGAGATAGAAGAATCCATCTAGCTAATATCTATGGACCCGAAGGTCTATGGTAAAATACTCACAACTCATCGGAGAGGCCTTGGTGATGATGTAGAAGCCCTCCGTGATCGATTCCCTCTCCGGCGGATGCCGCGAAAGGCTCCAAGATGTGATCTCGCAGGTACAGAAGGTTGCGGCGGTGGAAATAGGGTTTCGTGGTGCTCCTCAGTGTTTTCAGGGTATGCAAGTATATATAGGCGAAGGAACTCGGTCAGGGGAGCCATGAGGGGCCCATGAGGGTGCGGGCGCGCCCACCCCCTAGGGCGCGCCCTGGACCCTCGTGGCCGCCTCGGCTGCTTCTTCACGTCCACTCCAAGTCTCCTGGATTGCGTTTGTTCCAAAAAGATCTCTCCCGAAGGTTTCAGTCCATTTGGACTCCGTTTGATATTCCTTTTCTTCGAAACACTAAAATAGGCAAAAAAAACAACAATTTGGGTTGGGCCTCCGGCTAATACGTTAGTCCCAAAAATGATATAAAAGTGTATAGTAAAGCCCATAAACATCCAAAACGGGTAATATAATAGCATGGAACAATAAAAAATTATAGATACGTTGGAGACGTATCATTACATCATACTAGCATGCAATCATGCTCATCTTTCAAAAATTATTTGCCAAACATTTTATTGAATTCTTCTTCTATCAATTAAGCATAATTTTTCAATCCATCATTTTCAATAAAGACATGATAAAGGCGAAGAATATGAGGCAACCTCACATCCATTTTTTGTAGTTTTTTTATAAAACAAACTAGTGATAAGACAAGAAACTTAAATATTCTATTACAAGATCTAAAGATATACCTTCAAGCACTCACCTCCCTGGCAACGGCGCCAGAAAAGAGCTTGGTGTCTACTACACAACTTATTCTTGTAGACTCGTGTTGGGCCTCCAAGCGTAGAGTTTTGTAGGACAGTAACAATTTTCCCTCAAATGGATGACCTAAGGTTTATCAATTCGTGGGAAGCGTAGGATAAAGATGGTATCTCTCAAACAACCCTGCAACCAAATAACAAAGAGTCTCTTGTGTCCCCAACACACCCAATACAATGACAATTTGTATAGGTGCACTAGTTTGGGGAAGGGATGGTGATAAAAAGTGTAGTATGGATGGTAGAAATATATTTTTGTAATCTGAATAATTAAAGACAACAAGGTAACTAGTAACAAAAGTGAGCAAAAACGGTATTGCAATGCTTGAAAACAAGGCCTAGGGTTCATACTTTCACTAGTGCAAGATCTCTGAACAATGATAACATAATTGGATCATATAACAACCCCTCAATGTGAAACAAAGAATCTCTCCAAAGTTCCTATTGCGGAGAACATGAGATGAAATTGTTTGTAGGGTACGAAAGGACCTCAAAGTTATTCGTTCTGATCAATCCATTGAGCCATTCCTATAAGTGTCACAAACAGCCCTAGAGTTTGTACTAAAATAACACCATATGACATGCATCAATCAAACATAATGTCACCTAGATACTACAATTTCACCACAAGTATTCGTGGGTTAATTATACGATGTGCATCACACAATTTCTGATTCATAATATTCAATCCAACACAAAGAACTCCAAAGAGTACCCCATGATTTCTATCGGAGAAATGAATACGAAAACGCGTATCAACCCCTATGCATAGATTACCCCAATGTCACCCACGGGAATCCGCAAGTTGATAACCAAAACATACATCAAGTGAATCAATAAAACATCCCATTGTCATCATGGATATCCCATTGCAAGACATACATCAAGTGCTCTCACATCCAAAAGATTCAATCCGAGATAACAAAATCTCAAAGTAAAAGATTCAATTCATCACAAGAAGGTAGAGAGGGAAGAACACCATAAGATCTAAATATATTAACAAAGCTCGCGATACATCAAGATCGATCCAAATCTAAAACACGAGAGAGAGAGAGAGATCAAACACATAGCTACTAGTACATACCCTCTTCCCCGAGGGTGAACTACTCCTTCCTCATCATGTTGGCCATTGAGATGATGAAGATGGCCTCCGGTGATGATTTCCCCCTCTGGCAGGGTGTCGGAATAGGGTCCCAATTGAGGTTTTGTGGCTACAGAGGCTTGCGGCATCAGAACTTCTCATCTTGGGTTCTTTTCAATGTTTAGGGTATTTATAAGAATTTTTGGCGATAGTCTCACGCAAGGGAGGGTGCCCGAGGGGCCCACAAGCTCGGGGGGCGCGCCCTGATGTCGCTTGAAAATGCGTCGGTATTTCCCCAAAGAGGAAAGGATGGTGCAGTACAGCCATGATAGGTAATTCCCTCAGTTATGAAACCAAGGTATCAATCCAATAGGAGGCCAAGCCAATCTATGTAAATGGTACCTGCATACAAAGAACAAATACTTGCAACCCGACACGTAAGAGGGGTTGTCAATCCCTCCTCGGGCAAAAGATAGATGGGTTTGTATGATTTTGGATAAATAGATCTCGCAGTAACACAAAAAAATAAAGAATGAAGAAGTGCAACAAGGTATTGTTGGTTTTTCGGAATATTAAATCTGAAAATAAAAGCAAATAAAAATAGATCCGAAAGCAATATGATAAAGATAGACCCGGGGGCCATAGATTTCACTAGCGGTTTATCTCGAGAAAATAGTGAAAGGGTCGAGAAGAGGTGTTTAGAGGGGGATTAGACCCTCAACAAAGAAAAGTAGCAGTTTTTAAGTTCTTCAAGTTAAGGTGGAGTTTTAGCACAAGGTTAAACATTCACAATACATTTCAAGCAAGCATGGCAAGAGTATATGAGAAGCGGAAAGTAAAGCATGCAAGTTGCAAGAAAGTAAAGGGATGGGATTGGAGTGTGCAAATGCAATTGGAGACACGAAGATTTTTTTCGTGGTTCCGATAGGTGGTGCTATCGTACATCCACATTGATGGAGACTTCAACCCACGAAGGGTAATGGTTGCGCGAGTCCACGGAGGGCTCACCCATGAAGGGTCCACGAAGAAGCAACCTTGTCTATCCCACCATGGCCATCACCCACGAAGGACTTGCCTCACTAGGGTAGATCTTCACAAAATAGGCGATCTCCTTGCCCATACAAACTCCTTGGTTCAACTCCACAAACTTGACGGAGGCTCCCAAGTAAAACCTAACCAATCTAGGAGACACCACTCTCCAAAAGATAATAGATGGTGTGTTGATGATGAACTCCATTCTCTTGTGCTTCAAATGACAGTCTCCCCAACACTCAACTCTCTCACACATATTTGGCTATGGTGGAAAGATGATTTGAGCAGAAAGCAACTTAGGGAAGGCTAGAGATCAAGATTCTTGTGGTTGGATTGGAATGTCTTGGTCTCAACACATGAGTTGGTGGTTCTCTCTCAGAGAATGAATGCTGGAAGTGTAGGCACGTTCTAATGGCTCTCTCTATGAATGGAGGAAGGGTGGAGGGGTATATATAGCCTCCACACAAAATCTAATCGTTACACTCAATTTACCAAACTCGGTGGGACTGAATAGTGAAACTCGGTCAGACCGATTTAGTTAAAAATGTGAACGTTAGGCTTTTCGGTGAGACCGATGTGCTAGGGTTAGGGTAAAACCTTAACTCGGTTTGACCGATTACACAAACTTAGTGAGACCGATTTTGGTAATGAGCAAACAGAGAGTTGGCAAGCAAACTCAATAGGACCGACTGCATATCTTGGTGGGACCGAAATGATTGCAACAAGCAACAGAGACTTTGCAAGCCCATCTTGGTGAGACTGATATCCCATCGGTGAGACCGAACTGATTAGGGTTTCCAGCAGTGCCTATGTCAAGTGAACTCGATGGCGCCAGATAGATCAAATCGGTGTGGCCGATTTTGGTTTTAGGTTTGGGACATATATGGAAATGAGAAAGTGGTTGAGGGCTTTAGAGCAAATCACTAAGCACTTTGAGCAAGCAAGCCATTTTTTTGACTATGAACTGTCGGGAAACTCCCCAGAGCCTTGAAATTTTATTCCATAATAATACAGTATTTACAAGTGGTTACCAAAAGTAACCAGCAAAGAAAAGGTGGTGGAGCGGAGTTGGAAGGACTACTCACCTAATTACAAAAGAGGTGAAAGAAAAATACATCAAGAAGGCAGGTAAGTCACCCACCTAACTAGATCATCCCTGAGTCTAGGCTTGATTCTATGAGCAAGCAGGGACATATCATTGATAAAAGCACTCCTCCAATGGTTAAAACTTGGTCTCTCCTTCCCGAACACCTTTCCATTCCTTATCAACCAGATATTCCAGCATGCAGTGAAGACCACCTCAAAAAAGAAAGTTTTGGAAAAATCCCTCCTAGCATGAACATCAATTTCAGACATAGTAGTACCCAAACCCCAATCAATCTGCAAGTAAGTCCATATACGCTGACTGAAATTACATGTGAAGAAAAGATGGTCTCTATCCTCCCGAGACTGAGTTGGGCAGAGCACACATTGTATCCCAACATCAATATGTAAGTGCCTTCTCTCCACCATATCCTTTGTGTTTAATCTGTCCATGATAAGCATCCAAGCAAACACTTTAATCTTCATAGTGCAGCAACTCTTCCAGACCCACAACATTAATTGGTTGAAGGAGAGGTTAGAGTGCATGGCAGTGTAAAAGAGCTTTGGAGTATAAGGCTTGTTAGAGCCATTGCAAAACCAGACATCCTTAGAGTTGGGATTTCCCTCATGTGAAACAATGAGGGACTGCAAAGAGTTGAACTCCTGGAAAGCCTGCTCAGACAGAGGGAAGTTAAACCAGTCAATGAGCTTAGAACAAAGAAGGCCATCTTTAACAAAAACCATAGGGTCCTTGACATAAGAAAAAGCCTTGGGAATCTGTTCTGTAGAGGAAGTGAGGGAGTCCCGGATTAAGGGGTCCTCGGACAGCCGGACTATATACATGGGCCGGACTGTTGGGCTATGGAGATACAAGATAGAAGATTTCTTCCCGTGTCCGGATGGGACTCTCATTTGCGTGGAAGGCAAGCATGGCAATTTGGATATGAAGATTCCTTTCTTTGTAACCGACTTTGTGTAACCCTATCCCCCTCCGGTGTCTATATAAATCGGAGGGTTTGGTCCGTAGGACAATAATCATAATCTCATAGGCTAGGCTTCTAGGGTTTACCCATTACGATCTCGGGCATATCAACTCTTGTAATACTCATATTCATCAAGATCAATCAAGCAGGAAGTAGGGTATTACCTCCATAGAAAGAGCCCGAACCTGGGTAAACATTGTATCCCCCGCCTCGTGTTACCATTAGCCTTAGACGCACAGTTCGGGACCCCCTACCCGAGATCCGCCGATTTTGACACCGACATTGGTGCTTTCATTGAGAGTTCCATTGTGTCGTCGCCAGAAGGCTTGATGGCTCCATCAATAATCTACAGCAACGTAGTCCAGGGGGAGATCTCCCCCCCAGACAAATTTTCGTATTCGGCGGCTTCACATTGCAGGACAACTCGCTTGGCCATCTAGAGCAGATCGATAGCTACGCCCCTGGCCATCAAGTTGGATTTGGAAGCCTGAATTTTGTAGCCGATATCCACGGAGACTTGATCTCCGATGGATTCGAGCCCATGACGGCTGTCCCCTACCACCATGATGAACATGACTTAAAATCTGTCATATGGCCGCGCTCTGGAGATAGCGCCCGTAACTGCTCTAGCCCTAGATTCGGAGCGGGCCGCGCCATCCGAGGACGGGAGGCTCAACCCCGCCATGAAAAACGTAGACTCGGTGGCACTCGAGCTGCACACAGACCCAACATCGAGCTGGGCTTGTGTCGCTCGAACCTCGGACTCATCTCTGGCCATAGGTTCCAGACCGCGTGCATCCGCGCCAATCGAACCTGATTGGGTGCCGATCTTGGAATTCAGCTCCGCGGACATCTTCCAGCACTCGCCTCTTGGAGATTTGTTAAACTCATTGAAATCCCTCTCCTTGTCAGGGGACTCTCGGCCGAACTATGTTCGGCTCGAATGGGAAGCGGACGACGAAGAGCTTCGTTTCCCACCCACCGCCTACTTCATCACCACTGTCGAGGACTTAACCGACATGCTCGATTACGACTCCGAGGACATCGACGGTATGGACGACGATGCTGGAGAGAAGCAGACACAAAAACCACCACCCATAGGGCGATGGACAGCTACATCCTCATACGATATATACATGGTGGACACACCTAAAGAGAAGGAGGCCGACGGCGATAACAGTATGCCTGTTGATGAACCTCCCAAGCGTCGGCGTCAGAAGCACCGACCTCGATCCGGCAAAAGGAAGAACAACAACATTGTCATGAACGATGATGATAATCCGGACCAAGCCGAGGACCCCGCAGACCCAACTTTGGAGCAGAACGTGCGAGAGGACGGCAAACATGGTCCGGAGATGTTGTCTGACTACAGGATGCCGAAGATAGAAACTATCAACATGTCTCCAAAGAGGAGACCAGTCTGGGCGCCGACCTCATTAGAACAAGAGCGCCTCCATCAAAGTCTTATCGCCACTGCAAGGAGACTGAAAAAGCAGAAGTAGCAACTTAAAGCCGCAAAGGATACACTCAGTGACAGATGGAACAAAGTGCTAGACGCTGAGGAGAAATATGGCGGTAATCGCCAAACAAAGAGCTATCCTAAGCGTAAGCTGCTACCCGAATTCGATGACGAGGCTATTGCGCCTATACCGCCGAAAAACAATACAAGCCGGACACCACCTCGTGGTCGAGACGGGGCGGCTAGCAATGCCGCACACAAACCCGCACCCCCTCCCCATAAAGGAAGGGAGGTTGCAGCTCAGGACCAGACACACGATCTACGGGAAGACCGGGACAAAAAGGTTGGCAAACACAGGTCCATCTATGGATCCAGGGAACGTGCTCCTATACGGGTTCACGATTATCAAACCAAATACGCCGGTCACTTACCAGTTCGGAACCAATACCGAACATTACAACCGTCGGACCCATGCCATGACACAGCCAAATATAGGGGTGCCGCACACCCCCTGTGCTTCACCGATGAGGTGCTGGAACACGATTTTTGATGTGTACTACACAACCTTCTTCTTGTAGATGTTGTTGGGCCTCCAAGTGCAGAGGTTTGTAGGACAGTAGCAAATTTCCCTCAAGTAGATGACCTAAGGTTTATCAATCCGTGGGAGGCGTAGGATGAAGATGGTCTCTCTCAAACAACACTGCAACCAAATAACAAAGAGTCTCTTGTGTCCCCAACACACCCAATACAATGGTAAATTGTATAGGTGCACTAGTTCGGCGAAGAGATGGTGATACAAGTGCAATATGGATGATAGATATAGGTTTTTGTAGTATGAAAATATAAAAACAGCAAGGTAACAAGTGGTAAAAGTGAGCGTAAACGGTATTGCAATGCTAGGAAACAAGGCCTAGGGTTCATACTTTCACTAGTGCAAGTTCTCTCAACAATAATAACATAATTAGATCATATAACTATCCCTCAACATGCAATAAAGAGTCACTCCAAAGTCACTAATAGCGGAGAACAAACAAAGAGATTATTGTAGGGTACGAAACCACCTCAAAGTTATTCTTTCCAGTCAATCCATTGGGCTATTCCTATAAGTGTCACAAACAGCCCTAGAGTTTGTAGTAAAATAACACCTTCAGACACACATCAACCAAAACCCTAATGTCACCTAGATTCTCCAATGTCACCACAAGTATCCGTGGGTATGCTTATACGATATGCATCACCCAATCTCATATCCATCTATTCAAACCAACACAAAGAACTTCAAAGAGTGCCCCAAAGTTTCTACCGGAGAGTCAAGACGAAAACATGTGACAACCCCTATGCATAAGTTCACAAGGTCACTGAACCCGCAAGTTGATCACCAAAACATACATCTAGTAGATCATGTGATATCCCATTGTGACCATAGATAAGCACATGCAAGACATACATCAAGTGTTCTCAAATCCTTAAAGACTCAATCCAATAAGATAACTTCAAAGGGAAAACTCAATCCATTACAAGAGAGTAGAGGGGGAGAAACATCATAAGATCCCACTATAATAGCAAAGCTCGTGATACATCAAGATCGTGCTGAATCAAGAACACGAGAGAGAGAGAGAGAGAGAGAGAGAGATGAAACACATAGCTACTAGTACATACCATCAGCCCCGAGGGTGAACTATTTCCTCCTCGTCATGGAGAGCGCCGGGATGATGAAGATGGCCACCGGTGAGGGATCCCCCCTCCGGCAGGGTGCCGGAATAGGGTCCCGATTGGTTTTTGGTGGCTACAGAGGCTTGCGGCGGCGGAACTCCTGATCTATGGTGCTCCTAGATGTTTTCGGGGTATATGGATATATATAGGCGAAAGAAGTCGGTCAAGGGAGCCACGAGGGGCCCACGAGGGTGGGAGGCACGCCCGGGGGTAGGGCGCGCCCTGGACCCTCGTGGACAGCTCATTGCTTCCCTGACGTCTACTCCAAGTCTCTTGGATTGCTTTTGTTCCAAAAATAACTCTCCTGAAGGTATCATTCCGTTTGGACTCCGTTTGATATTCCTTTTCTGCGAAACACTGAAATAGGCAAAAAAACAGCAATTTGGGATGGGCCTCCGGTTAATAGGTTAGTCCCAAAAATGATATAAAAGTGTATAGTAAAGCCCATAAACATCCAAAACAGGTAATATAATAGCATGGAACAATCAAAAATTATAGATACGTTGGAGACGTATCAAGCATCCCCAAGCTTAATTGTTGCTCGTCCTCGAGTAGGTAAATGATAAAAACAGATTTTTTGATGTGGAATGCTACCTAGCATATTTCTCAATGTAATTTTCTTTATTGTGGCATGAATGTTCAGATCCAAATGATTCAAAATAAAAGTTTAATATTGATATAAGAGTAATAATACTTCAAGCATACTAACAAAGTAATCATGTCTTCTCAAAATAACATGGCCAAAGAAAGTTATCCTTACAAAATCATATAGTCTGGCTATGCTCTATCTTCATCACACAAAATATTTAAATCATGCACAACCCCAGTTTTAGCCAAGAAATTGTTTCATAATTTAGTATTCTCAAACTTTTTCAATCTTCACGTAATACATGAGCGTGAGCCATGGACATAGCACTATATGTGGAACATGATGGTGGTTGTGGAGAAGACAAAAGAGAATATAGTCTCACATCAACTAGGCGTATCAACGGTCTATGAAGATGCCCATTAATAGACATTAATGTGAGTGAGTAGGGATTTCCATGCAACGGATGCACTAGAGCTATAAATGTATGAAAGCTCATCAAAAGAAATTAAGTGGGTGTGCATCCAACTTGCTTGCTCACGAAGACCTAGGGCAATTTGAGGAAGCCCATCATTGGAATATACAAGCCAAGTTCTATAATGAAAAATTCCCACTAGTATATGAAAGTGACATCATAGGAGACTATCTATCATGAAGATCATGGTGCTACTTTGAAGCACAAGTGTGGAAAAGGATAGTAACATTGTCTCTTCTCTCTTTTTCTCTCATCATTTTTTTATTTTTTTTATTTTGGTGGGCTTCTTTGGCCTCTTTTTTTTATTTGGGCTTCTTTGGCCTCTTTTATTTTTCATAAAGTCCGGAGTCTCATCCCGACTTGTGGGGGAATCATAGTCTCCATCATCCTTTCCTCACTTGGGACAATGCTCTAATAATGAATATCATCACACTTTTATTTACTTACAACTCAAGAATTACAACTCAATACTTAGAACAAAATATGGCTCTATGTGGATGCCTCTGGCGGTGTACCGGGATATGCAATGAATCAAGAGTGACATGTATGAAAGAATTATGAATGGTGGCTTGGCCACGAATACGATGTCAACTACATGATCATGCAAAAGCAATATGACAATGATGATGCGTGTCATATATAATGGAACGGTGGAAAGTTGCATGGAAATATATCTTGGATTGGCTATGGAAATGCCATAATAGGTAGGTATGGTGGCTGTTTTGAGGAAGGTATATGGTGGGTGTATGGTACCGATGAAAGTTGTGTGGCACAAGAGAGGCTAGCAATGGTGGAAGGGTGAGAGTGCGTATAATCCATGGACTCAACATTAGTCATGAAGCACTCATATATTTATTGCAAAAATCTACAAGTTATCAAAACAAAGTACTACACGCATGCTCCTATGGGAAGGGTTGGTAGGAGTTAACCATCGCGCGATCTCGGCCTCCACACATAAGGAAGACAATCAATAAATAAATCATGCTCCAACTTCATCACATAACGGTTCACCATACGTGCATGCTACGGGAATCACAAACTTTTAACACAAGTATTCCTCAGATTCACAACTACCCCACTAGCATGAATCTAATATTACCATCCTCATATTCAAAACAATTATCAAGCATCAAATTGATCATAGCTTTCAATGCACTCTATATGATAGTTTTTATTATACCCAACTTGGATGCCCATCATATTAGGACTAATTTTATAACCAAAGCAAATACCGTGATGTTCTAAAAGAGTCTCAAAATAATATAAGTGAAGCATGAGAGATCAATAATTTCTACGAAATCAAACCACTGTCATGCTCTAAAAAGGTATAAGTGAAGCACTAGAGCAAAAGACAAACTACTCCAAAAGATATAAGTGAAGATCAATGAGTAGTCAAATAATTGTGCAACTATGTGAAGACTCTCTAACATTTAAGAATTTCATATCTTGGTAATTTATTCAAACAGCAAGCAGAACAAAACAAAATGACATTTCAAGGATAACAAGCATCATGTGAAGAAGCAAAAACTTAGGTTCAACCAATACTAACCGATAATTGTTGAAGAAGAAAGGTGGGAAGCCTACCGGGGCATCCCCAATCTTGGATGCTTGAGACTTCTTGAAATATTATATTGGGGTGCCTTGGGCATCCCCAAGCTTGAGCTTTTGTGTCTCCTTAATTCCTTTTATATCTCGGTTTCCTAAATCTCGAAAGCTTCATCCACACCAAACTCAACAAGAACTCGTGAGATCAGTTAGTATAAACCAATGCAAAAACCTTATCATTTTCTACTATAAAAAATCACAAAAATTATTATTCAACATTGCATACTAAATATCTCTACATATTTAATACTCTATCCTCAAATAGAATCATCAAACAAGCAAACATATGCAAACAATGCAAACATAACAGCAATCTGCCAAAAAAGAACAGTCTAAAGAATGCAAGATTCATCATACTTCTCTAACTCCAAAAATTATGAAAGTCTACCACACTGTAGAATATTTATCAGAGCTCAATATGCAAAAAGTTTCAACATTTTATCATTTTCATACTTTTCTAGGGAATTTTTGCAACAGCGGTAAACTTTCTGTTTTGAAACAGCAACATGTATACTTGCAAAATAAGCATGGTAAAGGCTATTCTTGATATTTTTATTGAAACTATAGAATCAAAACATTATTACAAATAACAGCAAGCAAATACTAACGAAAGAAAATGATGCTCCAAGCACAACACATACCATGTGGTGAATAAAAATATAGCTCCAAGTAAAGTTACCGACGAACGAAGACGAAAGAGGGGATGCCATCCGGGGCATCCCCAAGCTTAGGCTCTTGGTTGTCCTTGATATTACCTTGGGGTTCCTTGGGAATCCCCAATCTTACGCTCTTGCCACTCCTTATTCCATAGTCCATCGAATCTTTACCCAAAAATTGAAAACTTCACAACACAAAACTTAACAGAAAACTCGTAAGCTCCGTTAGTATAAGAAAATAAATCACCACTTAGGTACTGTTGTGAACTCATTCTAAATTCATATTGGTGTAATATCTACTGTATTCCAACTTCTCTATTTTTCATACCCTTCGATACTACTCATAGATTCATCAAAATAAGCAAACAACACATAGAAAACAGAATTTGTCAAAAACAGAACAGTCTGTAGTAATATGTAACTCTCAAATACTTCTGTAACTCCAAAACTTCAACCAAATTAGGAAAACCTGAGAAATTTGTGTACCAATCCAGATAAAAAAGAATCAGATCAAAATCACGTTTATTTGAATTATCAAAACTAATTTACTGGGTGCAAAAGTTTCTGATTTTCCGCAGGATCAACACAACTATCACCATAAGCTATCCTAAAGGTCTTACTTGTCGCTTTATTGAAATAAAAGCTATAAAACATGATTACTACAGTAGCATAATCATGTGAACACACAAAAATAGTAAAGGTAAATATTGGGTTGTCTCCCAACAAGGGCTTTTCTTTCATGCCTTTTAGCTAGGCATGATGATGACAATGATGCTCACATAAAAGATAAGAATTGAAACATAACGGGAGCATCATGAAGAATATGACTAACACATTTAAGTCTAACCCACTTCCTATGCATAGGGATTTTGTGAGGAAACAACTTATTGGAACAATAATCAACTAGCATAGGAAGGCAAAACAAGCATAACTTTGAAACTTTAAGCACATAGAGAGGAAACTTGATATTATTGCAATTCCTACAAGCATAAATTCCTCCCTCATAATAATTTTCAGTAGCATCATGAATGAATTCAACAATACAACCATCACATAAAGCATTATTTTCATGATGCACAAGCATATAAATTTTACTACTCTCCACAAGCAAACTTCTTCTCATGAATAGTAGTGGGAGCAAACTCAACAAAATAACTATCATGTGAAGCGTAATCCAATTGAAAATTAAAGTCACGATGACAAGTTTCATGGTTATGTTTATTCTTTATGGCATACGTATCATCACAATAATCATCATAAATAGGAGGCATGCTTTCATCATAATAAATTTGCTCATCAAAACTTGGGGGACAAAAAATATCATATTCATCAAACATAGCATCCCCAAGCTTGTGGCTTTGCATATCATTAGCATCATGGGTATTCAAAGAATTCATACTAACAACATTGCAATCATGCTCATCATTCACATATTTTATGCCAAGCATTCTATGTAATTCTTCTTCTAGTACTTGAGCACAATTTTCGGAATCCTCATTTTCACGGAAGACATTAAAAAGATGAAGCATATGAGGCACCCTTAATTCCATTTTTTTGTAGTTTTCTTTTATAAACTAAACTAGTGATAAAACAATAAACTAAAAGATTTGATTGCAAGATCTAAAGATATACCTTCAAGCACTCCGCTCCCCGACAACGGCACCAGAAAAGATCTTGATGTCTACTACACAACCTTCTTCTTCTAGACGTTGTTGGGCCTCCAAGTGTAGAGGTTTGTAGGATAGTAGCAAATTTCCCTCAAGTGGATGACCTAAGGTTTATCAATCCGTGGGAGGCGTAGGATGAAGATGGTCTCTCTCAAACAACCCTACAACCAAATAACAAAGAGTCTCTTGTGTCCCCAACACACCCAATACAATGGTAAATTGTATAGGTGCACTAGTTCGGCGAAGAGATGGTGATACAGGTGCAATATGGATGATAGATATAGGTTTTTGTAATCTGAAAATATAAAAAAAGCAAGGTAACAAGTGGTAAAAGTGAGCGTAAACGGTATTGCAATGCTAGGAAACAAGGCCTAGGGTTCATACTTTCACTAGTGCAAGTTCTCTCAACAATAATAATATAATTAGATCATATAACTATCCCTCAACATGCAACAAAGAGTCACTCCAAAGTCACTAATAGCGGAGAACAAACGAAGAGATTATTGTACGGTACGAAACCACCTCAAAGCTATTCTTTTCGATCACTCCATTGGGCTATTCCTATAAGTGTCACAAACAGCCCTAGAGTTCGTAGTAAAATAACACCTTAAGACACACATCAATCAAAACCTTAATGTCACCTAGATACTCCAATGTCACCACAAGTATCCGTGGGTATGATTATACGATATGCATCACACAATCTCAGATTCATCTATTCAAACCAACACAATGAACTTCAAAGAGTGCCACAAAGTTTCTACCGGAGAGTCAAGACGAAAACACGTGCCAACCCCTATGCATAAGTTCACAAGGTCACCGAACCCACAAGTTGATCACCAAAACATACATCTAGCAGATCACGTGATATCCCATTATCACCACCGATAAGCACATGCAAGACATACATGAAGTGTTCTCAAATCCTTAAAGACTCAATCCGATAAGATAACTTCAACGGGAAAACTCAATCCATTACAAGAGAGTAGAGGGGGAGAAACATCATAAGATCCAACTATAATAGCACAACTTGCGATACATCAAGATCGCGCCGAATCAAGAACATGAGAGAGAGATCAAAGACATAGCTACTGGTACATACCCCCGGACCCGAGGGTGAACTACTCCCTCCTGGTCATGGAGAGCACCGGGATCATGAATGGCCACCGGTGAGGTATCCCCCCTCTGGCAGGGTGCCGGAACAGGGTCCCGATTGGTTTTTTGTGGCTACAGAGACTTGCAGCGGCGGAACTCCCGGTCTATGGTGCTCCTGGATGTTTTCGGGGTATATGGATATATATAGGGGAAAGAAGTCAGTCAGGGGATCCACGAGGGGCCCACAAGGGTGGGCGGCGTGCCCAGGGGGGTAGGGCGTGCCCTGGACCCTCGTGGCCACCTTGTTGCTTCCCTGACGTCTACTCCAAGTCTCCTGGATTGCTTTTGTTCCAAAAATAACTCTCTCGAAGGTTTCATTCCGTTTGGACTCCGTTTGATATTCCTTTTCTGTGAAACACTGAAATAGGCAAAAAAACAACAATTTGGGTTGGGCCTCCGGTTGATAGGTTAGTCCCAAAAATGATATAAAAGTGTATAGTAAAGCCCATAAACATCCAAAACAGGTAATATAATAGCATGGAACAATCAAAAATTATAGATACGTTGGAGACGTATCAATTTTCCAAAAGGGTTCAAACCCGTAACCATCGAGGCATATGATGGAATGATGGACCCTGTGGTTTGGATAGAAGACTTTATTCTTCACATCCACATGGCTCGTGGAGATGATCTCCACACCATCAAATACTTACCCCTCAAGCTAAAAGGACCAGCTCGGCACTGGCTAAAAAGCATCCCTAAAAATTCCATCGGAAACTGGGAAGAACTTGAGGATGCTTTTTGGGCCAATTTCCAAGGGACCTATGTCCGGCCCCCGGAGGCAGACGATCTAAGTCACATAATCCAACAACCCAGAGAATCAGCATGTAAGCTTTGGAACCGGTTTCTCACTAAGAAGAACCAAATCGTCGACTGTCCGGAAGCCGAAGCCTTAGCGGCCTTCAAACACAGTGTCTGGGACGAATGGCTAGCCAGGCACCTTGGCCAGGAAAAGCCGAGGACAATGGCAGCCTTAACTACACTAATGACCCACTTTTGCGCGGGCGAGAACAGCTGGATAGCCCGTAGCAGCACCAGTGACCCCGGCACATCTGAAGTCAGGGATGGCAATGGAAAACCACGACGCAACAAAAACAAACGTCGGAACAATGAAGAAAGCCCAGACAATATGGCGGTAAACGCCGGATTCAGGGGCTCCAGACCCGGTCAACGGAAGAAGCCATTCAAAGGCAACAAAGACGGTCCATCTAGCCTGGATAAAATCCTCGATAGGCCCTGCCAGATCCACGACACTCCTGATAAACCAGCCAATCATACCAACAGAGAATGTTGGGTCTTCAAGCAGGCCGGCAAACTCAACGCCGAACACAAAGGGAAGGGACCTCAGAGTGAAGACGAGGACGAATCTCGACAGCCAAACACGGGGGGACAGAAGAAATTTCCACCGGAGATCAAAACAGTGAACATGATCTATGTCACTCATATCCCAAAGATGGAGCACAAGCACGCACTCTGAGATGTCTCTATGCCGTCGAGCCCGTCGCCCCCAAATTCAACCCATGGTCGGCCTGTCCAATCACCTTTGATCGCAGTGATCATCCGACTAGTATCCGTCACGGGGGTTCGGCTGCCCTAGTGCTCGACCTAATAATCGACAGATACCACCTTATCGAGTCCTTATGGACGGCGGCAATACTCTCAGTCTGATATATCAGGACATAGTCCGCAAGATGGCGATAGACCCGTCAAGAATCAAACCAAGCAGCACTACCTTTAAAGGAGTTATACCGAGCGTACAAGCCCGCTGCACGGGCTCCCTGATATTGGAGGTTGTATTCAACTCTCCCGACAACTTTCGAAGCGAAGAACTAACCCTCGACATAGCTCCGTTCTGAAGTGGCTATCATGCACTACTCGAAAGAACGACATTTTCCCGTTTTAACGCAGTCCCGCATTATGCTTATCTAAAACTAAAAATGCCTGGACCACGTGGGGTCATTACGGTCAGCGGGAATACAGAGCGCTCTCTTTGTACAGAAGAATACACGGCAGCTCTAGCGGTCGAAGCACAAAACGACCTATCCAAGCCGAATAGCTCATCGGTCGTCAAGACCGCGGACACAGCTAAACATATCTGGCGCACACCTCAGTGCAGAAGCTCAGATAAACCCGAGCTCGATTAGCAGCTACGCCCTCATCGACCGCCCCATAAGGAGATAACACACGTGCCACATATACATAAATATACACTCAAAACACCTTGGGTGGCGACGGGGGCACACTACACACAAAAATTCCATAGTTTGGCTCGACCCTATTCGGACTCCAGAAGTTATATTTCATGGTTCATTAAAATGAACCAACTTTGCTTACGGCCACACCAGATTCTTTTACCTAGTTTTTTCTCTTTTTAACAGATGGCCATCACACTATACCCTTGAAGGACACCTCACAACAGAGAAAAAGGTGCAGACGTGTAGCAGGGCCCCGCATTAAGGTTTCTTTTTTCGGTTAAGACCCTATGTAAACCTTTTTTATCTCTCTTTGTTTTATACTTTCCTAGCCTGTAAAATGTCCAAGAAAGATATCGGCATTACCTGTAAATATACGGCTCGCCATACTAAAGTGGATGTTATAGAAGAAGCTTGGTTCGTATTGTGTTTTGAGATCTATACTCTCACCACCTGCGCTCTTTCCCCAGGTCAGATTGCCACACGTGCCTTGATACCAGGTTCTATCACCAGGGGCTGTATTCAGCCCGGTGTATATTGTAAAGTCTGAACACCTATAGGAGTGTTCGGCGTCGCGAGGTTGGCCTTATATGCATCAGCTCCGAATCATGTCTATGGTCAATAGTTGGGTTGCCCGGCTCCTGTGCTTACTACCTTACGTTCTGCTATATCGGCTAGGGTAGTAAAGGGAGAACTACTGCGATTTTGTCCTGGTTCATCCGGATGAGCACCTCAGTAGAGAAAGCCGAAAACTGACTGTCATGATGCGGCAAGAGTTGGTCAACCACTTGATGACTAAGCGATATCTTTGCGATTCCTTCTGCATTAATGAAGGACCATTTTTTCGGTCACGTATGTAAACACGCCGTATACAGATAACTGCGTACGTACTAGGGGCTATCTCATAGACCCACAGTCAAACTCCTATGGCTAAGTGAAAGTGTTAAAGCCCTATAGTCCGATTGCCTGGTTCGTCGCACTGACACCTCCTTAATGGACCAAGAAGTTGGGTCAAGAGTGATCAAGTGCTTTTCTGAACACCCCCATGTTATACGCGAGGGGGCTGAAGCCGACGACTGGCAAACTTTCAGATTATATATATATAAAATGGCCGCACATGAGGCAAAAAAATTCAGGCAAAAGTATAAAAACATAGCCTTAAAACATATCATAACATTGTTTTTACAATTTCCGTACACTTCACTCGAACATAATATCTTTCGAACATTGACCCTCTATCAAGCGGGCACCTTCTAGGACATCTTCAAAGTAATGTTCTGGCATGTTAGGGTCCTTGCCTTCTGGTAGACTCTGCGCTGCAATATCGGTGGCCTTCATATTCGCCCAATACGTCTTGACGCGGGCAAGCACCACAAAAAAAAGACACATCCGTGACATTTTGGGCCGAACGAATTTTTTTTCTGTCATACATATGACACTTCTATGACGATAATTGTGACAAAACCCGGTATCATCATAGATGTGGTGGGCTCCTACTTCTACGAAAAAAAATCATGACAGAAAATGGGCTTTTCGTCCTGGGCAGGCCGGAGACGCACCTGCATGACATTCTTTGGGCCATCCATGACGGAAAAAACCATGGTAGAAGCGAGGGGGAGGAAAATTTCGGGGAGTTGCCGGTTACGGTGGGAGGTCGGGGGCGGAGCGATGCGCGTTTCTCTCATATGTACGCGCGTGTGTGCGAGGCGTTGGCTCTAACTGAAGCCGAGCGAGGCGTTGGGCTCTAACTGAACCCGAGCGATTGCACTACAAGCTACGCGTTACTGAACCCGAGCGATCGATCGATGGCTGTTAACTGAACCCGATCGAGCGATTCCTTTGCTACTGCTGCTAACTGATGCCGATCGATTGGATGAACAGTGAGCGTTGCGAGGGGTTTGGATGAACAGTGAGTGGTGGCGTTGCCTCTGGATGAACAGGAACTCGTGGTGTGGAGGGCTAGATGAACAGTAGACGGTGGAGGGGTAGTTGAATAGGACCCCATGGTGTGGAGGGTTGGATGATGTCACATCCCTAGTCTGGTATGACTTAGACTAGCTAGCCATTTGTGCATCATATTTAAATTTCATTTAAATTTGAAATGAGGATTGGTGGAACCCTCAGAATCATTTTTGAAAATGACCCAAATAAAAATTTCTCCAAAAAGGGTCCAAGAAAATGCTCATGTTGCTCTCTGAAAATATTGGACAGAGATAAAAATCAAAACAATATTTTTAGGAGCTCATGGATATTTATTTTGGCCATTTGGATTAATTCGATAAATATTTGCATTGGAAATAAATTTCTATATATATGAAATATGGTCCAAAAATTATGCCAATTATAAAAGAGCTCTGGAATAATATATCTAGCTCCTGCAAAAATTAGCATAAGGTAATAAATTGATTTAGTATTTTATTAAATCAAAACAAATGTCAGAAAAATTAGAAAACAAAAATAAAAGGAAGGAGGGGCTTACCTGGGGCTTCCCCCTGTGCAGCCCAGCCGCAGCAGGCCGGCCCAGCCAGCAGGCGGCCCAGCCCACCTGGCCCCCCCTCCTCTGTCGTCTACCTCCCCGACAGGGGAACGGCGCGTGCCCGACGCGCGCGCACCGCCACGCCACGCCACGTCCTCCCTCCCTGCTTGCCTGTCCTCCCCTCGTCGCTCTGGATGGACCGGACGTCGCCACGCGCTGCCCCGCACCGTTCTCACTCTCCCTCATTCCTCCCCCCCTCCCCTGGTTCTCTCTCCCCCCCGACCGCCCGAACGAGCCCGTCGCCACCGCTCGCCATAGCCATCGCCACCGGCCTCCCCTCGCCTCCCCGACACGCGCGGAAGCTCCGCCCCCTCGCCCTGAAGCTCCTCGTCGAGCCACGCACCTCCGGACGGCCTCCATCGCCGCTATCGCCATCGTCTTCCTCCTCGGGCTCCGCCGTCCGCCGCCGTCGATTCGCCGTCACCAGGTCTCCCCCGACCCTGATGTGCTGCTCTGCGTGATCGCCGTGAGCTTCTTCCTGTTTCCCCTCTCTTCTCCCCCCCGTTCCCGTGCCGTAGCGCCTCTCCCCACCACGGCCGAAGCCTCTCGCCGCCGTCCATGTCGCCGTCGCCGTCTTGGCCCGCCTCCGCCCAACCTAACCACCCTAGCGTGCTCCCAGTGCCACGAGGGTGCCGCCGAGCCCCTCAGGTGGCCTCCCCGTGCCCCGCAGCCCGTTCCCGCTCGAAGCCGAGCTCCGGCCGCCGCCGCGAGCTCTGCTCCGGCGAGCTCCACCACCCCCGCAGCCTCCCGCGTGTTCCACTGGATGCGCGTGAGCGCGGGCTTCGCTCTCGTGGTCTCCGCCGCCCGAATGGTCGCCGGAACGGCGATCCCGAGCCCCTCCGCCGCGTTTGCTGCCGCCGGCGGCTAAACGCCGGCGTTTTAGCCCCGGTTGACCAGGGGGTTTGACCCCCCCCCCCCCCCTGACACTGACAGTGGGCCCTATCGGCAGGTGATTAGCTTAGTGCTAATCACCGTTAACTAACCCCCCCTGACACTGACAGTGGGCCCCGGTGCCCCCTAACCTTTTAATTAAACTAAATTAACCCCTGTTAACCCCCCTGTCACTGACGTGTGGGTCCCACACGTCAGGTTTGACCCGGACCAGCCCAGTTGACCGCTGACGTCGTGCTGACGTCATGCTGGCGCTATAATATGATTTCTGGAATTAAAATAATTCAAAAAATCCAGAAAATGATTTAAACTTCAAAATTCATAACAATTCAACCGTAGCTCAGATCAAAATAATTTATATATGAAAAATTATCAGAAAAATGCAACCTTTCCATCTGTACTAGTTTCATGCATGAAAAACCAACTTATACATGCTGAATATGGGAAAACACATTATGGCATATATAAGAGACTTAATTTAGAAATGCATGGACTTCAAACCAATTGAACACTAGTTGCATTAGCTCAAACAGCATCACATCTACATGCCATGCTCATGCATCATATTGTTGCATATGATTGTGTTTTGATTGCCGGCACCGTTCCTTCTCGATAGGTCCTGCTCCGGAGACGTTCCAGAGTACCTGTCTATGAAGCAGTGCCTCCCTTGTTGATTTACCAGGCAAGCAAACCCCCTTGTTCATTTCGATAAAACCTTACTCTCTCGCTCCTGCTCTCAGTTATTGCATTAGGACAACAACGGTTCATCTGCTACATTGTGCTGCGGTAGTTGAACCCATTCCTCTGCATGACCTGTCATTGCCACAGTAAATAGTTGAAACCCACTAGCATGTGTAGGAGTTGATTGAAGCCACTGATGTGTTCCTACCATGCTATGCCTGCTATTGCTTAGAGTTGTGTCAGGTCTGATTCATTGGGAATGAATTGGAGTGTCACGATATGTTCTGATGCTGGGAGTTAAGTGTGTGAACACGATTTGGTAAAGGTAGCGGTGAGAGGCCATGTAGGAGTACATGGTGGGTTGTCTCATTGGAACCGTCTTTAAGCACTGAGTTCTATGTATGTTGTCCAATGACTCGATACTACCACACATTGGGTTCCGGTAACTCGACCCCTCTCGACTTATTAATCAACTTGGTCTCTGTCCAGGAGTCGCAACTAGTTTCTGGTGTTTGTAGGTAGTGCTATTTTTCTACCAAGTGGCACCCGGCAGGGTGGGCTTGGGACAGACTAGGCACACGTGGCCTGGTGTACCGAGTGGCACCCGGATGGTGGGCTCGGGAACCCTGTACACATCGTTTGGGGACGTAAGCGACACCCCGGCCGGATCTCCTTGCGGATGGAACCCGAATAGGTGATAAACCTGGACTAGAGTCTTGTGTGGTTAGTCAGGTCGTGGCGGACACCCTCGCCAGGCTTCCGCTTGAAGGTTGCCGAGATACATGACGTGTACATGGCGGTAAGTGGCGAGAGCGTGTGTGAAGAAGTACACCCCTGCAGGGTTAACATGATCTATTCGAATAGCCGGGTCCGCGGTTATGGACTTCTTGGATGCTTACATGGTACATAGAAAACTTGAAGTGGATACTATAAAATGCCCAAGTCAAGTGTGAGTGCTATGGATAGCCTTCTCGTAGGGAGACGGGGATGAATCCATAGTAGTGTATTGTGTGGTGATTAGTGGACTCGTGTACGTTGTTTCACCTCCAGAGTTTCTGGTAGTCGTAGAATAGGATAGCCACAGAGTCAAAGCTGGCTTGCTGCAACTAAACCCCACATTACCCTCTTGATACAAATGCATGTATGATAGGATCTGATGTAAGTCTTGCTGAGTACCTTTGTACTCATGTTGCTTTATTTATGTTTTTGCAGCGAAGACTTTGGTCTTACTAGGGTTCTCATGGACTTCGACGAGTAGCTTGTACCTCAGCTACGATCTTGGTCGGACGTTATAGTTAGTCAGGTTTTCAGCCTTTTTCATTTGTAGATGTCTGTACCCAGACATGTAATGCTTCCGCTTGTTGCTTGTATGCTCTGTATGATGGGTTTTGTGACCCCTGTTTGCAATATATGCTATGATGGCTCTTCTGAGCCTTTATCTATATGATTGTTGAGTTATGCTGTGATGCCATGTTGTACAGCACATACTTGCATGTTATGCGTACGTGTAATGTGCATTGCTATGTGTGGGATCTGACTATCTAGTTGTTTATTCTTAGTAGCCTCTCTTACCGGGAAATGTCTCCTAGTGCTTCCACTGAGCCCTGGTAGCTTGCTACTGCTCCGGAACACTTAGGCTAGCCGGCATGTGTCCTTCTTCGATCCTGTGTCTGTCCCTTCGGGGAAATGTCACGCGATGAATACCGGAGTCCTGCTAGCCCGCTACAGCCCGGTTCACCGGAGTCCTGTTAGCCCAGTGCTACAGCCTGGATTCACTCGCTGATGACCGACACGTTCGATGCTGGGTCATGGATGCCTGTCCCTGTAAGTTAGTGCCACTTTGGGTTTACGACTAGCCATGTCAGCCTGGGCTCTTTATCATATGGATGCTAGCGACACCATCATATACGTGTGCCAAAAGGCGCAAACGGTCCCGGGCAAAGGTAAGGCGACACCCGTGGGGATACCGTGCGTGAGGCCACAAAGTGATATGAGGCGTTACATGCTAGATCGATGTGCCATTGAGTCGGGGTCCTGACAGCTTTGGTATCAGAGCCTGACTGCCTGTAGGATTACCAAGCCAAACTGGTCGAAGTTGAGTCTAGAAAATCTTTAGTTATGTAAGGGAATTGATTGTGGGTTGGAACGTAAGGCTCTTTTTACTCCTTTACCTCATGGCCTTCTGATCTGAGTCGTCCTATCTTTCCTACGGGGTTAAGGAACTAGGCTTCTCTTCCGTCTATCAGGATCACGTGTTACTACTCCGTAGTCCCATAGGATTGGTTGATCAGAGTCATACCCCAATTTTGAGTATTTCCGGTGTAGTCTGTTTACTACTACCTCCGAACCTTGAGTGATAATGATGAGTATGTTACCACCCCATTTTTAGTAGGATGTTTCATTCTGAGCATTTTACTGTCGTTATGCTGCCGGAATTTCCCTAGAAGTTCGAGTGATACTAATCCCTTGTCCTACATTCTATAGCCTATAGATTGATGTTGATTTCGTCCCTGGGTTTCGTTTCTCAGGATGTCATCAAGTTCTATTGCTCGTAGCCAGAACCACGGAGATGGTAGGAATGAGGATCCTCCCGACCAGCCTTCGTTGGCAGAGTTCATGCTAGAGATGGAGAGGAACAAGCGTGAGTCTAATCGTTTGTTGGCACGTATCGAGGAGAACACTGCACATCAGTTCAAAGGGTCTGCTACCATTCATGATTTCATCCGCTTGCACCCACCCACCTTTCATCATTCCATCGAGCCACTCGATGCAGATGATTGGCTCCGTAGCATCACTCATAAGCTGCTTTCCGCGAGCATAGCTGAAGATGACAAGGTCACCTTTGCCACATACCACCTGGAAGGTCCTGCTAGTCTTTGGTGGCAGAACTATGAGGCTATGCTTCCAGCTGGCCAGATTCCTACCTGGAGAGATTTCACTGAGGCTTTTCGCGAGCGTCACATTCCCCAGGCCCTCCTTGATCGCAAGAGAGAAGAGTTCTGCAGTTTCACCCAGAGTAAGATGGCTATTGATGCTTATAGCAGAGAGTTCGAGAACCTTGCCCGCTATGCCACAGAAGAAGTGTCCACGGACGCTAAGAAGCAGGCTAGGTTCCGAAAGGGTCTCAACCCCAAGTTGCGCCGTGATCTCCACCTGCATCATTGTGATACATTCCAAGCCCTTGTGAACAAGGCCATCAATGCAGAGACAGCTCAGCTCACTTACGAGGAGTCTCGTAAGCACACCCGTGATTTGGGATCTTTCTCTGGCTCTAGTTCCCAGAAGCGCCGGATTTGGGTTCCAAACTCCGCTCTTCCTTCCGGATATACACCGAGGCCATCCCCTGTGGTGCCTTTCCCAGCTCAGGCATATGTTCCACCCAGGCCTACTGGTAGACCGCTTGTCAGTGCGGGTCCACGTCCAGCCTCAGGGACTTGCTTCACATGCGGGAAGCCAGGACACTATGCACGTGACTGCTCTCAAACTAGTTATGCTCCACCCAAGGCCGAGAAGACTGTTGGCTGTGTTAAGCCATCACGCAAGATAAACAGTGTTAAGTCAGCCCCCACTGAACGTGGACGTGTGCATCACGTCTCAGCTAAAGACGCTCATGATGATCCGGATGTCGTTCTTGGCACACTCCTTGTCAATTGTCACCCAGCATCAGTTCTATTCGATACTGGAGCATCTCACTCCTTCATTTCTGAAAGCTATGCTAACTTGCACAACCTGTCATTTTGTGAAATGCCAACTCCGCTAGTCATCCAAACTCCTGGATCCAAATGGCAAACCTCTAGTGTAAGCCATGGTAATGAAATCCTTGTTGACAGACTTGTATTCCTTGCATCACTTGTAGCCCTCAAGTTCTCAGATATTAACATCATCTTGGGTATGGACTGGATGACAGCTCATCATGCCAAGATTGATTGTTACACCAGATCTGTTCAGCTTACACACCCATCTAGCAAGATAGTCACTGTCTCCACTAGGGTTGCAAAGCGTCAGCTCTATTCTCTTAATGCCACCCCTCTTCCAGACCTTGAGGATATCCCGGTAGTCCGTGACTTTCCGGATGTCTTTCTAGAGGAACTGCCAGGTGTTCCACCTGACAGAGAGGTAGAGTTCGTCATAGATCTTATCCCAAGAACTGCTCCAATCTCTAGGAGACCCTACAAGATGGCACCCCTAGAATTAGCCGAGCTTAAGAAACAACTCGATGAGTCCTTGCAAAAGGGTTTCATCCGTCCCAGCTCTTCTCCTTGGGCTTGCCCCGTCCTCTTCGTCAAGAAGAAGGATGGTACAGACCGGATGGTTGTAGATTATCGTCCCGTTAATTTGGTCACGATAAAGAACAAGTATCCGCTCCCCAGGATCAACGACCTGTATGATCAGCTCGCTGGATCCTCAGTCTTCTCCAAGATGGATTTGAGGTTAGGATACCACCAAATTAAGATCAGAAACGGGGACATTCCCAAGACAGCTTTTGTCACTCGTTATGGTCAGTATGAGTACAGCGTCATGTCCTTTGGCCTAACCAACGCCCCAGCCACATTCTCCCGCTTGATGAACTCGATCTTCATGGAGTACTTAGATAAGTTCGTCGTGGATTACCTCGATGATATTCTTATTTACTCGAAGAACGATGAAGAGCATGCCGAACATCTTAGACTTGTATTAGAAAAACTCAGAGAGCACCGCCTTTATGCCAAGTTCTCCAAGTGTGAATTTTGGTTGCCAGAAGTGACCTACTTAGGTCACGTAATTTCTGGTAAGGGCATTGCTGTCAATCCCGAGAGAGTTCAAGCCGTTCTCGATTGGACTCCACCTGAGACCGTTAAACAAGTTAGGAGTTTCCTTGGTCTAGCCAGCTATTGTCGCCGCTTTGTTGAAAACTTCTCCAAAGTAGCCAAACCCCTCACGGAACTTCTCAAGAAAGATAAAAAGTTCGAGTGGTCCCAAAGTGTGAGTACAGTTTTCAGGAACTGAAAAGACGCCTGACTTCTGCTCCCATACTTGTGCCACCGGATTTCACTAAAGACTTTATTATCTACTGCGACGCCTCACGACAGGGACTAGGTTGCATTCTTATGCAGGATCATCATGTGATTGCCTATGCATCTCGACAGTTGCATCCACATGAGGAGAATTATCCTACACATGATCTAGAGCTTGCAGCCGTAGTCTATGCACTCAAGACCTGGCGACATTACCTTCTTGGTAAACGTTGCGAGATCTACACCGATCACCAGAGTCTCAAGTATATCTTCACCCAACCGGATCTGAACCTTAGGCAAAGACGTTGGCTGGAGTTGATCACAGATTATGATCTAGGAATAACCTACACCCCAGGCAAAGCCAATGTCATGGCTGATGCTCTAAGCCGTAAATCCTATTGCAACAATCTCATGTTGCAGCAAGGCCAACCACTTCTCCATGAGGAATTCTGTAAGCTTAATCTTCACATAGCTCCTCGTGGATTTCTTTCTACCTTGGTGGCAAAACCTGATCTTGAGGATCGGATTATCGCTGCTCAAAAGCAAGACACAGGAATTTCTCGGATCAAGAGAAACATTAAGAAGGAAGTTGGTGGATGTTTCTCTATGGATGATCGTGGTGTTGTTTTCTTTGAGAATCGCTTGGTGGTTCCCAAGAATCAACATCTGCGACAATTGATTCTTAAGGAGGCGCATGAATCCCCTCTCACGATTCATCCCGGTAGTACTAAGATGTATCAGGACCTACGCCAGAGGTTCTGGTGGACTAGGATGAAGAGAGAAATCGCTGAGTTCATTGCTAAATGTGACGTATGTCGTCGCGTTAAGGCAGAGCATCAAAGACCTGCTGGCACCCTTCAGCCTTTAGCTATTCCTGAATGGAAATGGGATAAAGTTGGTATGGACTTCATCACCGGCTTTCCCAGGACCAAGAGAGGGAATAACGCTATCTTCGTAGTCGTTGATCGTCTCTCCAAAGTGGCTCACTTCCTTCCTGTTTGAGAGAGTATCACTGCTAGTCAGCTTGCTGACTTATATATTTCTCGAATAGTGTCACTTCATGGTGTTCCACTAGAGATCAATTCAGACCGTGGCAGTCTTTTCACTTCTCATTTCTGGGAGAGTTTCCAAACTGCCATGGGAACCCATCTTTCCTTCAGTACCGCTTTCCACCCTCAGTCGAGTGGTCAGGTGGAACGGGTCAATCAAATTCTCGAAGACATGCTCAGAGCTTGCGTTATCTCATTCGGTATGGATTGGGAGAAATGTCTTCCTTTCACCGAGTTTGCTTATAACAATAGCTACCAATCCAGCCTCAAGAAAGCTCCTTTTGAGGTTCTCTATGGACGAAGATGTCGAACACCTTTGAACTGGTCAGAAACCGGTGAAAGACAATTCTTTGGACCGGACATGATTCAGGAGGCAGAAGAGCAAGTTCGCATCATTCGTGAGAATTTGAAAACAGCCCAGTCTCGTCAGAAAAGCCAGTACGATCGTGATCATAAGGATATGACTTATGAAATTGGCGACCAAGCTTACCTTCGGGTTACTCCTTTGAAGGGTAACCATAGTTTCGTTATCAAGGGCAAGTTGGCTCCTCGTTACATTGGTCCCTTTCGCATTCTCGCTAAACGAGGAGAGGTTGCCTACCAGTTGGAACTACCCCCACATCTTTCTCGAGTTCATGATGTCTTCCACGTCTCTCAACTCAGGCGTTGCTTCTCGGATCCTATCCGCGGAGTGGACCACGAAACGCTTGATCTCCAAGATAACCTCACATACCGAGAGTACCCGGTTCGCATTCTTGATCAAGCAGAGCGTGTTACCCGACGTCAGAACATCAAGTTTCTCAAAGTTCAGTGGTCTCACCATTCCGAGAGAGAAGCTACTTGGGAGCGAGAAGATCGTCTTCGATTGGAGTACCCCGCTTTCTTTCCGTCGACCCCTGAATCTCGGGACGAGATTTTTTCAAGTGGGGGCGAGTTGTCACATCCCTAGTCCGGTATGACTTAGACTAGCTAGCCATTTGTGCATCATATTTAAATTTCATTTAAATTTGAAATGAGGATTGGTGGCACCCTCAGAATCATTTTTGAAAATGACCCAAATAAAAATTTCTCCAAAAAGGGTCCAAGAAAATGCTCATGTTGCTCTCTGAAAATATTGGACAGAGATAAAAATCAAAACAATATTTTTAGGAGCTCATGGATATTTATTTTGGCCATTTGGATTAATTCGATAAATATTTGCATTGGAAATATATTTCTATATATATGAAATATGGTCCAAAAATTATGCCAATTATAAAAGAGCTCTGGAATAATATATCTAGCTCCTGCAAAAATTAGCATAAGGTAATAAATTGATTTAGTATTTTATTAAATCAAAACAAATGTCAGAAAAATTAGAAAACAAAAATAAAAGGAAGGAGGGGCTTACCTGGGGCTCCCCCCTGTGCAGCCCAGCCGCAGCAGGCCGGCCCAGCCAGCAGGCGGCCCAGCCCACCTGGCCCCCCCTCCTCTGTCGTCTACCTCCCCGACAGGGGAAAGGCGCGTGCCCGACGCGCGCGCACCGCCGCGCCGCGCCACCTCCTCCCTCCCTGCTTGCCTGTCCTCCCCTCATCGCTCTGGATGGACCGGACGTCGCCACGCGCTGCCCCGCACCGTTCTCAATCTCCCTCATTCCTCCCCCCTCCCCTGGTTCTCTCTCCCCCCCGACCGCCCGAACGCGCCCGTCACCACCGCTCGCCGTAGCCATCGCCACCGGCCTCCCCTCGCCTCCCCGACACGCACGGAAGCTCCGCCCCCTCGCCCTGAAGCTCCTCGTCGAGCCACGCACCTCCGGACGGCCTCCATCGCCGCTATCGCCATCATCTTCCTCCTCGGGCTCCGCCGTCCGCCGCCGTCGATTCACCATCACCAGGTCTCCCCCGACCCCGCTGTGCTGCTCTGCGTGATCGCCGTGAGCTTCTTCCTGTTTCCCCTCTCTTCTTCCCCCCGTTCCCGTGCCGTAGCGCCGCTCCCCACCACGGCCGAAGCCTCTCGCCGCCGTCCATGTCGCTGTCGCCGTCTCGGCCCGCCTCCGCCCAACCTAACCACCCTAGCGTGCTCCCGGTGCCACGAGGGTGCCGCCGAGCCCCTCAGGTGGCCTCCCCGTGCCCCGCAGCCCGTTCCCGCTCGAAGCCGAGCTCCGGCCGCCGCCGCGAGCTCTGCTCCGGCGAGCTCCGCCGCCCCTGCAGCCTCCCGCGTGTTCCACTGGATGCGCGTGAGCGCGGGCTTCGTTCTCGTGGTCTCCGCCGCACGAATGGTCGCCGGAACGGCGATCCCGAGCCCCTCCGCCGCGTTTGCTGCCGCCGGCGGCTAAACGCCGGCGTTTTAGCCCCGGTTGACCAGGGGGTTTGACCCCCCCCCCCTGACACTGACAGTGGGCCCTGTCGGCAGGTGATTAGCTTAGTGCTAATCACCGTTAACTAACCCCCCCTGACACTGACAGTGGGCCCCGGTGCCCCCTAACCTTTTAATTAAACTAAATTAACCCCTGTTAACCCCCCTGTCACTGACGTGTGGGTCCCACACGTCAGGTTTGACCCGGACCAGCCCAGTTGACCGCTGACGTCGTGCTGACGTCATGCTGGCGCTATAATATGATTTCTGGAATTAAAATAATTCAGAAAATCCAGAAAATGATTTAAACTTCAAAATTCATAACAATTCAACCGTAGCTCAGATCAAAATAATTTATATATGAAAAATTATCATAAAAATGCAACCTTTCCATCTGTACTAGTTTCATGCATGAAAAACCAACTTATACATGCTGAATATGGGAAAACACATTATGGCATATATAAGAGACTTAATTTAGAAATGCATTTGAACCTTTGGTTCAAATGGACTTCAAACCAATTGAACACTAGTTGCATTAGCTCAAACAGCATCACATCTACATGCCATGCTCATGCATTATATTGTTGCATATGATTGTGTTTTGATTGCCGGCACCGTTCCTTCTCGATAGGTCCTGCTCCGGAGACGTTCCAGAGTACCTGTCTATGAAGCAGTGCCTCCCTTGTTGATTTACCAGGCAAGCAAACCCCCTTGTTCATTTCGATAAAACCCTACTCTCTCGCTCCTGCTCTCAGTTATTGCATTAGGACAACAACGGTTCATCTGCTACATTGTGCTGCGGTAGTTGAACCCATTCCTCTGCATGACCTGTCATTGCCACAGTAAATAGTTGAAACCCACTAGCATGTGTAGGAGTTGATTGAAGCCACTGATGTGTTCCTACCATGCTATGCCTGCTATTGCTTAGAGTTGTGTCAGGTCTGATTCATTGGGAATGAATTGGAGTGTCACGATATGTTCTGATGCTGGGAGTTAAGTGTGTGAACACGATTTGGTAAAGGTAGCGGTGAGAGGCCATGTAGGAGTACATGGTGGGTTGTCTCATTGGAACCGTCCTTAAGCACTGAGTTCTATGTATGTTGTCCAATGACTCGATACTACCACACATTGGGTTCCGGTAACTCGACCCCTCTCGAGTGGCACCCGGATGGTGGGCTCGGGAACCCTGTACACATCGTTTGGGGACGTAAGCGACACCCCGGCCGGATCTCCTTGCGGATGGAACCCGAATAGGTGATAAACCTGGACTAGAGTCTTGTGTGGTTAGTCAGGTCGTGGCGGACACCCTCGCCAGGCTTCCGCTTGAAGGTTGCCGAGATACATGACGTGTACATGGCGGTAAGTGGCGAGAGCGTGTGTGAAGAAGTACACCCCTGCAGGGTTAACATGATCTATTCGAATAGCCGGGTCCGCGGTTATGGACTTCTTGGATGCTTACATGGTACATAGAAAACTTGAAGTGGATACTATAAAATGCCCAAGTCAAGTGTGAGTGCTATGGATAGCCTTCTCGTAGGGAGACGGGGATGAATCCATAGTAGTGTATTGTGTGGTGATTAGTGGACTCGTGTACGTTGTTTCACCTCCAGAGTTTCTGGTAGTCGTAGAACAGGATAGCCACAGAGTCAAAGCTGGCTTGCTGCAACTAAACCCCACATTACCCTCTTGATACAAATGCATGTATGATAGGATCTGATGTAAGTCTTGCTGAGTACCTTTGTACTCATGTTGCTTTATTTATGTTTTTGCAGCGAAGACTTCGGTCTTACTAGGGTTCTCATGGACTTCGACGAGTAGCTTGTACCTCAGCTACGATCTTGGTCGGACGTTATAGTTAGTCAGGTTTTCAGCCTTTTTCATTTGTAGATGTCTGTACCCAGACATGTAATGCTTCCGCTTGTTGCTTGTATGCTCTGTATGATGGGTTTTGTGACCCCTGTTTGCAATATATGCTATGATGGCTCTTCTGAGCCTTTATCTATATGATTGTTGAGTTATGCTGTGATGCCATGTTGTACAACACATACTTGCATGTTATGCGTACGTGTAATGTGCATTGCTATGTGTGGGATCTGACTATCTAGTTGTTTATTCTTAGTAGCCTCTCTTACCGGGAAATGTCTCCTAGTGCTTCCACTGAACCCTGGTAGCTTGCTACTGCTCCGGAACACTTAGGCTGGCCGGCATGTGTCCTTCTTCGATCCTGTGTCTGTCCCTTCGGGGAAATGTCACGCGATGAATACCGGAGTCCTGCTAGCCCGCTACAGCCCGGTTCACCGGAGTCCTGTTAGCCCAGTGCTACAGCCTGGATTCACTCGCTGATGACCGACACGTTCGATGCTGGGTCATGGATGCCTGTCCCTGTAAGTTAGTGCCACTTTGGGTTTACGACTAGCCATGTCAGCCCGGGCTCTTTATCATATGGATGCTAGCGACACCATCATATACGTGTGCCAAAAGGCGCAAACGGTCCCGGGCAAAGGTAAGGCGACACCCGTGGGGATACCGTGCGTGAGGCCACAAAGTGATATGAGGAGTTACATGCTAGATCGATGTGCCATTGAGTCGGGGTCCTAACAGATGAACAGTAGACGGTGGAGGGGTGCCCATGGAGGGGTGGTTGAACAGTAGCCGGTGGAGTAGCGCGCGGTGGAGGCTGGATGAAAAGGAGCCCGTGGAGGCTGGAGGAGGTCGACGGTAGCCCGTGGAGGCTGGAGGAGGTCGACGGTGGAGATGAACAGTATCCCGTGGAGTCCCGTTTTGCGGTACGCCACACCCCTCCCCCCCGTTTCGACCGTAGCACTCCAACACAAGTCCGTTTCGTCCGTTTTGCGATACACCACAGCCCTCCCGATAAACAGGACCCCCATTTCGACCATAGCGCTCCAACACAAGTCTGTTTCGTCTGTTTTGCGGTACGCCACACCCCTCCCGATCAACAGGACCCCCGTTTCGACCGTAGGAGGTCCGTTTTGTTCGTTTTGCGGTATGCCACACCCCTCCCGATCAACAGGACCCCGTTCCGAACGTAGGAGGTCCGTTTCCTCCGTTGTGCGGTACGCTAGGCCTCGTTTCCATCGCCTGTTTCGTCCAAGCCCTCTCGATGAACACGACCATACATTCCGTTCCGACCCAGCCGGTTGGCTCCCACGTGTTCCGTTGCCTCCCGATGAACACGACGCATTCCGTTGCCTCCCCATGAACACGACGACGATGGTGTTTCTCCATTCCGACCCAGCCATGTACGTATGCGCGAGTAGGCATTTGAGACCCTGCCCATATGTACGTACATGGCCGTATTTTATTTCTTGCACCCTCACCGCTGTACGTACGTGTACGTGCGCGCCTCTACTACGACCAGTATGTATGTACATGTTCGCAACCAGAATGACAACACTATGTACGCTTCGACCAGGTGGGTCCCGACTGTCAGGCACTTCCTTGCGTGCGACGATGTAGCTGGTGGGTCCCAGCAGTCAAGGGGGCGAATTGATTTTTTCGAACGCACTTCCTTGCGTGCGAGGATGTAATTGGTGAGTCCCAGCAGACAAGGGGAAACTTTTTTTTCGCTAAATACAGTGGCCCGTCCGGTGGGTCCCCGCTGTCAGGTGGAGGAATAATTATTTTGCGTGTAATAAGGAGGCACTTCCTTGCTGCGGTCATGGACCCAGCTGTCAGCCTCTCCACGTACAGTCCACGTCCGATGGAAGCCATTCCTTGACCACGTTGACCACACCGCGCCGAGAACACCAGGGCGGTGGACGACGGCAAGTCCTTGGAAGGGGGCGACACGGAGCAGGGGAAGACGCCGCAGTGGATGCCCACGCGTAGAGGAGTATGAGGGTTCACTCGTTCGGCTGCGGTGTGAGGTTGCCGTCGCCGCAAAATAACAGGGGGTGTGGGTGCCGGGTGCGTAGAGGGATGGCCTGGCCAGCGGTGGGAGTAGTAGGGGGCGGTGAGGCCTCCGCGGCATCACAGCCGCCCACGGGCGGCAGGAGTAGGCTGCACGATCAGCGCTGCTTTGGGCGGTAGGAGCAGGCGGCACGACCGATGCTACTTTGGGGGGCTAGAGAAAGAAGACCAGAGGTTGAAGAAGCACTATGACCGTTGGATGGACATCGTACGGTCACTGGAGCTACAATCATTCATATATTGACTAAAGTTGACAAAGGCCTCCGTCCCAGTCAACTTAGTAGGCCCACAAGTCAGCCTCCCACCAAGGTTGGTCCCAGCTAGCAGGGGGTATTCATTTTTTGTGCGTAATAAGGAGGCACTTCCGATGGGTCAGAGCTGACAGCGGGGGGGGGGGGGGAACGTTTTTTTCGCGAAATACGGTGGCCCGTCCTGTGGGTCCCAGCAGTCAGGGGAAACATTTTTTTCGCGAAATACTGGTGACCCTTCCGGTGAGTCCCTGCTATCAGGTGGAGGAATAATTATTTTCCGCGTAATATGGAGGCACTTCCTTGCGGCTGCCGTGGACCTAGCTGTCAGCCTCGCCACGTATAGCACTCCTCCGATGGAAGTCGGTCGTTGACCACATTGACCATGCCGCGCCGAGAGCACCATGGCGGTGGACGACGGTGAGGCCTAGGAAGGGGACGACGGGGAGCCGGGGAAGATGCCACAGTGGAAGCCCGCGCGGAGAGGAGTACGAGGGTTCACTGGTTCAGCTGCGGTGTGAGGCTGCCGTCGCTGCAGGGCCTGGCCAGCGGTGGGAATAGTAGGGGGTAGTGAGGCCTCCGCGGCAGCACAGCCGGCCACGGGAGGCAGGAGCATGCGGCACGACCGATGCTGCTTTGGGAGGCTGGAGCAAGAACACCAGAGGTTGAAGAAGCACTACGGCCGTTGGATGGCCATCGTACGGTCACTGGAGCTAGAATCATTCATATTGACTAAAGTTGACAAAGGCCCCCGTCCCAGTCAACTTAGTAGGCCCACAAGTCAGCCTCCCACCATGGTGGGTCCCAGCTAGCAGGGGGTATTCATTTTTTTTGTGCGTAATAAGGAGGCACTTCCGGTGGGTCCGAGCTGACAGCGCGGGGAATGTTTTTTTGCGAAATACGCTGGCCCGTCCGGTGGGTCCCAGTAGTCAGGCGGGAAACATTTTTTTCGCAAAATAAGGTGGCCCGTCCGGTGGGTCCCTGCTGTCAGGTGGAGGAATAATTATTTTGCGCGTAATAAGGAGGCACTTCCTTGCGGCCGCCTGGACCCAGCTGTCAGCCTCTCCACGTACAGTACTATTCCGATGGAAGTCGGTCGTTGACCACGCCGCGCCAAGAGCACCAGGGCGGTGGTCTGGACGACGGCGAGGCCTAGGAAGGGGATGATGCGGAGCCGGGGAAGATGCAGCAGTGGTAGCCCGCGCGGAGAGGAGTACGAGGGTTCACTGGTTCGGCTGTTGTCGCCGCAGAATAACAGGGGGTGTGGGTGAGTAGAGGGATGTCCTGGCCAGCGGTGGGAGTAGTACGGGGCGGTGAGGCCTCCATGGTATCACAGCCGGCCACGGGAGGCAGGAGCACCCGACACGACCGGCGTTGCTTTGGTTGGCTGCAGCAAGAAGACCAGAGGTTAAAGAAGCACTACGGTCGTTGAATGGATATCGTACGATCACTGCAACTAGAATCTTTTATATTGACTAAGTTGACAAAGCCCTTGGTACGCATCAACTTAGTAGGCTCATAACTCGGATTTGGCAGAGAACATATAACCCATTTGCGATTTGTAAGAATGTACATCCCATTTTTCAATTCTAATGGAATTTACTACATCCCATTTACAGGTTTGTTAAAAGTACAGCCCAACTTCTAGGTAGGACAACGATTAATAATTTCAAACAACCGCTCAAAACAAAATTCAAAAAAAATTCCCACATTTTGATGGGATCCAAAATATTTTTATCCGAAATTTCTAGTCAGGTTAAATATAATTGCAAAATAAAGTTGTATCACGTTAAAATCCAACGAAATATTGCGCGTGCAACAAGTAATGATATTAAAAATTCTAAATTCCAAAAATAATATATTTTTCAAACTAATTACATGTTTGGTGCATAGTAATTGCCCAGTTATTATAATTACAACCCATTTATTATTTCTTAAATTCCATTTTCTTGTTAAGCCTAATGCATACCTCCTAGGAAACTTTGCAGCCCAGCGGGGCGGATAACAAGTTGACCCGGATATTGTGTACAACTGTCAGCCCAGCGAGGCCTAGGAAGGGGATGATGCGGAGCCGGGGAAGATGCAGCAGTGGTAGCCCGCGCGGAGAGGAGTACGAGGGTTCACTGGTTCGGCTGTTGTCGCCGCAGAATAACAGGGGGTGTGGGTGAGTAGAGGGATGTCCTGGCCAGCGGTGGGAGTAGTACGGGGCGGTGAGGCCTCCATGGTATCACAGCCGGCCACGGGAGGCAGGAGCACGCGACACGACCGGCGTTGCTTTGGTTGGCTGCAGCAAGAAGACCAGAGGTTAAAGAAGCACTACGATCGTTGAATGGATATCGTACGATCACTGCAGCTAGAATCTTTTATATTGACTAAGTTGACAAAGCCCTTGGTACGCATCAACTTAGTAGGCCCATAACTCGGATTTGGCAGACAACATATAACCCATTTGCGATTTGTAAGAATGTACATCCCATTTTTCAATTCTAATGGAATTTACTACATCCCATTTACAGGTTTGTTAAAAGTACAGCCCAACTTCTAGGTAGGACAACGATTAATAATTTCAAACAACTGCTCAAAACAAAATTCAAAAAAAATTCCCACATTTTGATGGGATCCAAAATATTTTTATCCGAAATTTCTAGTCAGGTTAAATATAATTGCAAAATAAAGTTGTATCACGTTAAAATCCAACGAAATATTACGCGTGCAACAAGTAATGATATTAAAATTTCTAAATTCCAAAAATAATATATTTTTCAAACTAATTACATGTTTGGTGCATAGTAATTGCCCAGTTATTATAATTACAACCCATTTATTATTTCTTAAATTCCATTTTCTTGTTAAGCCTAATGCATACCTCCTAGAAAACTTTGCAGCCCAGCGAGGCGGATAACAAGTTGACCCGGATATTGTGTACAACTGTCAGCCCAGCGAGGCCTAGGAAGGGGATGATGCGGAGCCGGGGAAGATGCAGCAGTGGTAGCCCGTGCGGAGAGGAGTACGAGGGTTCACTGGTTCGGCTGTTGTCGCCGCAGAATAACAGGGGGTGTGGGTGAGTCGAGGGATGTCCTGGCCAGCAGTGCGAGTAGTACGGGGCGGTGAGGCCTCCATGGTATCACAGCCGGCCACGGGAGGCAGGAGCACGCGACACGACTGGCGTTGCTTTGGTTGGCTGCAGCAAGAAGACCGGAGGTTAAAGAAGCACTACGGTCGTTGAATGGATATCGTACGATCACTGCAGCTAGAATCTTTTATATTGACTAAGTTGACAAAGCCCTTGGTACGCATCAACTTAGTAGGCCCACAACTCGGATTTGGCAGAGAACATATAATCCATTTGCGATTTGTAAGAATGTACATCACATTTTTCAATTCTAATGGAATTTACTACATCCCATTTACAGGTTTGTTAAAAGTACAGCCCAACTTCTAGGTAGGACAACGATTAATAATTTCAAACAACCGCTCAAAACAAAATTCAAAAAAAATTCCCACATTTCGATGGGATCCAAAATATTTTTATCCGAAATTTCTAGTCAGGTTAAATATAATTGCAAAATAAAGTTGTATCACGTTAAAATCCAACGAAATATTACGCGTGCAACAAGTAATGAAATTAAAATTTCTAAATTCCAAAAATAATATATTTTTCAAACTAATTACATGTTTGGTGCATAGTAATTGCCCAGTTATTATAATTACAACCCATTTATTATTTCTTAAATTCCATTTTCTTGTTAAGCCTAATGCATACCTCCTAGGAAACTTTGCAGCCCAGTGGGGCGGATAACAAGTTGACCCGGATATTGTGTACAACTGTCAGCCCAGCGAGGCCTAGGAAGGGGATGATGCGGAGCCGGGGAAGATGCAGCAGTGGTAGCCCGTGCGGAGAGGAGTACGAGAGTTCACTGGTTCGGCTGTTGTCGCCGCAGAATAACAGGGGGTGTGGGTGAGTAGAGGGATGTCCTGGCCAGCGGTGGGAGTAGTACGGGGCGGTGAGGCCTCCATGGTATCATAGCCGGCCATGGGAGGCAGGAGCACGCGACACGACCGGCGTTTCTTTGGTTGGCTGCAGCAAGAAGACCAGAGGTTAAAGAAGCACTACGGTCATTGAATGGATATCGTACGATCACTACAGCTAGAATCTTTTATATTGACTAAGTTGACAAAGCCCTTGGTACGCATCAACTTAGTAGGCCCACAACTCGGATTTGGCAGAGAACATATAACCCATTTGCGAATTGTAAGAATGTACATCCCATTTTTCAATTCTAATGGAATTTACTACATCCCATTTACAGGTTTGTTAAAAGTACAACCCAACTTCTAGGTAGGACAACGATTAATAATTTCAAACAACCGCTCAAAACAAAATTAAAAAAAAATTCCCACATTTTGATGGGATCCAAAATATTTTTATCCGAAATTTCTAGTCAGGTTAAATATAATTGCAAAATAAAGTTGTATCACGTTAAAATCCAACGAAATATTGCGCGTGCAACAAGTAATGAAATTAAAATTTCTAAATTCCAAAAATAATATATTTTTCAAACTAATTACATGTTTGGTGCATAGTAATTGCCCAGTTATTATAATTACAACCCATTTATTATTTCTTAAATTCCATTTTCTTGTTAAGCCTAATGCATACCTCCTAGGAAACTTTGCAGCACAGCGGGGCGGATAACAAGTTGACCCGGATATTGTGTACAACTGTCAGCCCAGCGAGGCCTAGGAAGGGGATGATGCGGAGCCGGGAAAGATGCAGCAGTGGTAGCCCGCGCGGAGAGGAGTACGAGGGTTCACTGGTTCGGCTGTTGTCGCCGCAGAATAACAGGGGGTGTGGGTGAGTAGAGGGATGTCCTGGCCAGCGGTGGGAGTAGTACGGGGCGGTGAGGCCTCCATGGTATCACAGCCGGCCACGGGAGGCAGGAGCACGCGACACGATCGGCGTTGCTTTGGTTGGCTGCAGCAAGAAGACCAGAGGTTAAAGAAGCACTACGGTCATTGAATGGATATCGTACGATCACTACAGCTAGAATCTTTTATATTGACTAAGTTGACAAAGCCCTTGGTACGCATCAACTTAGTAGGCCCACAACTCGGATTTGGCAGAGAACATATAACCCATTTGCGATTTGTAAGAATGTACATCCCATTTTTCAATTCTAATGGAATTTACTACATCCCATTTACAGGTTTGTTAAAAGTACAGCCCAACTTCTAGGTAGGACAACGATTAATAATTTCAAACAACCGCTCAAAACAAAATTCAAAAAAAATTCCCACATTTTGATGGGATCCAAAATATTTTTATCCGAAATTTCTAGTCAGGTTAAATATAATTGCAAAATAAAGTTGTATCACGTTAAAATCCAACGAAATATTGCGCGTGCAACAAGTAATGAAATTAAAATTTCTAAATTCCAAAAATAATATATTTTTCAAACTAATTACATGTTTGGTGCATAGTAATTGCCCAGTTATTATAATTACAACCCATTTATTATTTCTTAAATTCCATTTTCTTGTTAAGCCTAATGCATACCTCCTAGGAAACTTTGCAGCCCAGCGGGGCGGATAACAAGTTGATCCGGATATTGTGTACAACTGTCAGCCCAGCGAGGCCTAGGAAGGGGATGATGCGGAGCCGGGAAAGATGCAGCAGTGGTAGCCCGCGCGGAGAGGAGTACGAGGGTTCACTGGTTCGGCTGTTGTCGCCGCAGAATAACAGGGGGTGTGGGTGAGTAGAGGGATGTCCTGGCCAGCGGTGGGAGTAGTACGGGGCGGTGAGGCCTCCATGGTATCACAGCTGGCCACGGGAGGCAGGAGCACGCGACACGACCGGCGTTGCTTTGGTTGGCTGCAGCAAGAAGACCAGAGGTTAAAGAAGCACTACGGCCGTTGAATGGATATCGTACGATCACTGCAGCTAGAATCTTTTATATTGACTAAGTTGACAAAGCCCTTGGTACGCATCAACTTAGTAGGCCCACAACTCGGATTTGGCAGAGAACATATAACCCATTTGCGATTTGTAAGAATGTACATCCCATTTTTCAATTCTAATGGAATTTACTACATCCCATTTACAGGTTTGTTAAAAGTACAGCCCAACTTCTAGGTAGGACAACGATTAATAATTTCAAACAACCGCTCAAAACAAAATTCAAAAAAAATTCCCACATTTTGATGGGATCCAAAATATTTTTATCCGAAATTTCTAGTCAGGTTAAATATAATTGCAAAATAAAGTTGTATCACGTTAAAATCCAACGAAATATTGCGCGTGCAACAAGTAATGAAATTAAAATTTCTAAATTCCAAAAATAATATATTTTTCAAACTAATTACATGTTTGGTGCATAGTAATTGCCCAGTTATTATAATTACAACCCATTTATTATTTCTTAAATTCCATTTTCTTGTTAAGCCTAATGCATACCTCCTAGGAAACTTTGCAGCCCAGCAGGGCGGATAACAAGTTGACCCGGATATTGTGTACAACTGTCGGCCCAGTTGCATGTCGTGTGGGTACTTGGTAGATTACAATCTTCTGCAAAACAAGGTCCGTCCAACTGACGTAGTAATCTAGATGACTTGGACCGCGATGGTAATACTCTATATAATCCAACGGAGGAAGGATAATCTCATGGGAGGTCTGGAAGTTCACGAGCACCAACTTTTTACCGTCTTCTCTGAAGGCAGCCATCCAGTAGGAGTTCATGCCGACCCAATACATACCTGCCAAGAAGTTTCCGGCGATGGTGAACGGATCTGTGTCGAGGGAAATGATGTACGGCGACACACTACATAACTGCAAAGAAGTTTCGGCTACTGGAGATCGGATTGAAGTCGAGGGGCATCATGCACTCCTCCATATCATGGTGAGACAATCTCGCAAGACCAGATAGCAGCAAGCAGGGTGTCTTGAAAAGCTAAGGCCTCACTTCGACGATGGCCGTGTGCATGTCCCTCGAGCATGTAGCTAGCCGCAGGGCAGTCAACATATCCATACACGAACAACAGAGGTCGAGGATGTCACTGGGGAGATTGCTCCAATTGTGGCTCATATGGATGCTGCATGGTTCACGTTCGGCCATGGTGGAGTTTGGAAGGGGGTTTGATTTATGGGGGAGAAGGATGTCGGTGCTGGAGCGCCTAGCGAGGGAATAGTGGTACTGGGGGAGGCGAGTGAGGCAACGGTACACGGGGGCACAGTGAGATGGAGCCGGAGACGGAGACGGAGAAGGAGATGGAGATGGAGTGGTGCTATGGGAGTGGAGAGGGAGATGAGGCGAGGCGCCAATGTGCTGTACAGCGGCGGTGACATACTGCACAATGCACAGGGTGAGGCTGACTTTGGTAACCCGAACACGCCGCCTCGCCTGGAGTAGTGTCAGGCGCAGGGTGTTGTCACTTCACTGTGATGACCGGATGAATAGTATTTTGACCATCGAGTGTACCACAGTTGTACTACTACTACTAGTAGTAGTAGGAACATGAGTACTCCAGTATTGTATAGCGGAAATAGGTCTCCCGTGCTAGCATGCCTGTTCACTTCATCGTTCAGGTATCATCCATATTGCGAGCAGAACCAAATTCTCGTGCATGCCCAATCAATGCCCTGCCGCGATGGATGTAGTGGTCGTTCTGGTGCATCAAGGATGGCATGCAGATCGTTCCACACTTGAGAAGAGGAAAAATGGAAAGGTAGAACGCGGCAGCAGAGGAAGAGAACGCTGGCTAACGAGGCTGGCAGGGGATCGAGCAGGAAGTTAATGCTCCACGCCTAAAGGTTTTGGGAAAACCTGATTTTCATAAGGTGACTTATACTCACCTAAACGGAGGGAGTATTCCTTAACCAGAGAATGTTGTGTCTCCCACTCACGGGCTCAAAAAAAAAGCTACGACACCTTTTTTATCTGTTTGCATAGGTCCCACCTATCAGGAAGGATGGGCACGTACACAAACAGGTACGACTCCTCAGTCTACCCGCATAGCCTTTTCGTTTAGTCTACCTAGCCGTCTAATCAACTGCCTGCACGCCACTTCTCCCATTTACTTCTCCATCGGGAACCGATTCGCCTCGGCTTCTTCACCTCCCCTTCGTCTTCATTTGCATCCAAACCCCACCGCGTTCACATTGTTTTAACCTCTTTAAATAATCATCTACTACTTCAGTTAGACTAGCCATCTAATCCTAATTCTCCAAACCGTAGCCCTCCGTTCCAGCGGTTCCAAATGGCGAAAGAGATCTAGATGCAGGTTTTTAGCGTCCAACATGTCCTCGTCAAAGGCTCGATGCGCATAGTTGCCACTGTCACCGTCAACCCAAAGGTTGTTCGGCAGTGGATCAACAATGTATCCAACTCCCTCGAAAAGGTAGAGATGAGGGTCATCGGTCTCGACGCAGAGTACACGGAGCGTGCTGTCACGACCGGCTTTTCAATAAAATGCTTATTGATAAAACCGATCTTTTAAACCCAGTATAGGAAAAGTCATCCTTTCTGGTAGACAAATACTTGATAAACAGAGGACCAGTAGCATCAAATATATTACAGGGTTGAGCTGAGGCTGCTTAACAATTTATTACAAACTCGCCAATATCTTACATAAAGGCAGTTATGGCACAGGGGTGTGGTGATATGCTACAAGCTCGCAATAAAGTGGTGGAGGATAACTTGACTTCTACTGGCAGTCCATCGAGCGTCGAGGTGAGGCTCGATGAATTTATTCTGGGATAGCGGAAGCGGATATGATACAAAGACCAAGACAGGATCGCACGGGACTGACTGGGACTCCTCTAGGCGTCTGACTCGCTATTGAATTCCTCATCCATAAGATCACCTTCGTCAACATCTGGCCAAATCAACAAGCCAGGTGAGTACTTTGAAAGTACTCGCAAGAAAGTTCGGACAAAAGATATAACAAATGCATGCATGAATGCGCCATGAGCAAAAATAATAATGCTCAAAACAATGATAAGGATTTGACAAGGTAGAATAAATAACTAAAAACCGATCGGGTGTCTGGAGCGATGCCTCGAAAGGTAAACAAATAAAATGCATGCCACAGTCGGGCGTCTAAGCGACACCACATAAAAGGGCTTTAAAAAAAATGCCACAGTCGGACGTATGAGCGACATCACATAAAGGGCTTTAAAAGAAATGCCACAGTCGGACGTCTGAGCGACATCACATAAAGGGCTTTAAAATAAATGCCATAGTCGGACGTCTGAGCGACATCACATAAAGGGCTTTAAAAGAAATGCCACAGTCGGACGTCTGAGCGACATCGCAGACAGGGCTTGTAACAAATGTAAATAACAGGTATGCCACCGTCGGACGTCTGAGCGATATCACAGACAGGGCTTATAACAAATGTAAATAATAGGTATGCCACCGTCGGACATGTGAGCAACATCACAGACAGGGCTTATAACAAATGTAAATAACCGGTATGCCTCCGTCGGACATCTGAGCGACATCACAGACATGGCTTATAACAAATGTAAATAACAGGTATGCCTCCGTCGGACGCCTAAGCGACATCACAGCCAGGGCTTATAACAAATGTAAATAACAGGTATGCCTCCGTTGGACATCTGAGCGACATCACAGACAAGGCTTATAATAAATGTAAATAACAGGTATGCCACCGTCGGACGTCTGAGCGACATCATAGATAGGGCTTGTAACAAATGTAAATAACAAGATTAGTCCATCCACAAGAATAATCTTTTAACCAGGTTTACCACCCAGGTAGTCCACCGGAGTTTTTGTCACTGAGACTGATACCTGACAAGATAAGATGAGTACAGTACTTGGACAAGTACAAGATGATTTAAAGGAGTTGTGACTCTGCAGAGTTTGTACTTACTATCCACAGCCAACGGATTTCCGTAGTCACGAAGGACTAGTTCCGTTTATGGTATTTCGGAAGAAACACATTTAACTAGTACACACCCATTCCACCTCACGATGCCAGGAATCACCCTAGGCAACATCCAAGAAAAACATTGAGACGGGGAGGCCACAACCTCGAATAGCATGGGATCAAATTTCTATACGCACGCTCTAAGGGGTGCCCCCCTCTCGGTCCCAACCGGAAACACCCATGCTCCCTGACCGGATGACGGGCTTTAATCCAGGGCCATGGAACCCTCATCCCGGCCTCTCTACTTGGTGTGTACCAGGAAAACGGTTGCAACTTACTATGCCATATTCCATGCGGAAAACATGTGGCGGCACAAGAAGGAAATGAATGGGAATATGATTTGATCATGATGACACTGCTGTCAAATGGACTGGCATAAGACTGGCATGTCACAACACTGTCATCTTACCCATCCTCATGCCATCGCATGGCCTTGCCAATATGTATCCAACAACATATGGCTTTCCGAAACTTACTTTCCACTTATGAGCATAAAATATATCATTCAAAGAAATGCTCATAAACATGCCATGACTATACTAAAATGCAAACATGCAACAAGCACTTCATCATATCGGTGGTTCAAACATGCTTGCCTGGTTCGGAGTAGTCGGAGTCTAACTGTGCGAAGTTTGCAGCTCTGTCGCTTCCTCCGGAATCTACGGTATAAGAAAAATATGCACGTAACGTAAATACCGCGAGTGTACAGAAAATATTCCAAATAAATTCTCAAATAAATCTGATAAAAAACTAGACAAAAATCTAAAGAGACCAGAAAAAGATTCAATCAAAAATACTTTTCTGTTTAAAAGTTATAAGAGTTTTGGTCCAAGGACCCATCTGTAATGAAACAGAAAGTTTCCAGGGGGCTCTGTGGAAAAGTCCAGAAAATGCTTCGTTTGAAAAAATGGCTGAGAGACTGACAGGCGGGCTCCACCCGTCAGGTTTGAATTTTCAAACGAGGGAAAAATAGAGCGCGACGGCGCCCGAGAGGTGCGGTGGTCGCCGGCGGCGATCCACGGCGAGGCAAGATGATGGGGGGTTACCTTCGTGATCAGTGCACCTTTCCGCGTCTGTGGGTGGTGGTAGAGGTCACCGGCGAGCACCACATCAATGGTGGACCTTGCTCCGGCGGTCGGCGGTTCGGTCAGTCGTGGATCTCGCCGGAGAGAGCTGCGGGGTCAAAATTGAAGCGGGGGTTAACCTACTGGAGGTGGTACGAGGCCACGGGCGAGAGTAGGGCGGCGGAGGAGTTCTCACCGGAGAGAACGATGCCGGAGCCCGAGGCGGACGGAGGTGGCCGGAGCCGAGGAAGAAAACCCCCTCGAGGCTCTTCCAGTGGCTAGGCGGGGTCTGGTGAGGTGGTGGAGTCGTGCGGGGGCGAGAGCAAGCTCGGGGGTGCTATATATAGCCGGCCTGAGTCGGTTGCCGTGAACGGATAAGTCCGGCGAGTTGATTACGGTGGCGCTGTGGCTGGACGGTCGGCTTAGGGGCTTGAGCATCGCCTAGGTGGAGTATCGGTGCCGTTCCCGTGTCCAACTCAGCACGGGAGGGTTGGTTATGGTCTGCCCTGGACGGAACGGCCGCACGGCCCGTCGGCGGCAGAGAACGCTCTCTGCGCATGCCAGGCCACGGCGACGGTGCCGCATGCGTGCGATGGCAAGGATGTGGCCATGCAGAGCCACCAGGACGCTTGGGCGGCGCCGAACGGCGTTGCGCCGCAGTTCTGCTCCCTGTCGACCGCTACGGTGGTTCTGCCGCCGCAAAGCACGCCGGCGCAGACCGGCCAGGGCGCCACCGACGCCAGGAACGCGCCAAGCACTCATGTGGTGCTCCGGACAAGAGGGATAGGCTGCGAGCAACGTGCCAAGGGCACTGTGGACATGTGGCTGAAGTTACTGACGGAGAACGACACTGAAACTCTGAATTTACTGAATGTGAATAGTACTAGTGCATACAAGGTGTTCGACAGAATGATTTTGGCATGTAGGGATTTTTCCTTGAGCTGGTTTTTGGTGGAGTGGTCTCTCATTGCAGCTAGAGATGGCCTAAATTTTGGTGGAATTTTTAGAGAAGTGTAGATATGAATTTCACCAAATTTGGCAAATCTGGTCCAAACTTGCAGAGAGTGAAATTTGAAATATTTGAAAAGAAGAAGAGTGGATCAAGATGGTTCTAGGTTGTTGGTACAAAGGACTATCCAGAGGAGTTGAGTTGAGGTCAAAAATCAAATGCATTAAGGTACTTGCTTTCCAAACTACCTAGGCTCCAAAAGAAAGACAGAATTATTTTGGAAAATGAATTTAATGGAATAAAATCCAAAAATGGATTTTATTAGTTTGGACAGAATGTTTGGGTTGTACCAAAGTGGAAGGAGGGGTTTTGGGAAAATTTCACCATAGGAGTCATGGTAAAATTTAGAAAGGATCAAAACCAAATAAAAGCCCAAAAACCAAAAAGGGTTTTCTTTTTAGGAGAAACTAAATCCAAGAAAGATTTTTGCTGAAAACAAAACCACAAAAAAATTTGGAGTGTCACAGCACCTACCCCCTTAGGAAAAATCTCGTCCCCGAGATTTCAGCTGATCCTTAAACAGGTGTGGGTGCTCTGTCCAAAGAAAATCCTCTCTCTCCCAAGTTGCTTCATTCTCGGTGTGGTTGCTCCACTGAACTCTGAAAAATTTGATGGTTTTCTGTCGGGTCCTCCTTTCAGACTCTTCTAATATTTTTATTGGGTGCTCTCGATAGGTGAGTTCCGGTTGCACATCAATATTTTCATGTGATACCTGCTTCTCTGGATTGCCTATGTACTTCCTCAATTGTGAGATGTGAAACACATTGTGGATATCGGATAAATCTCTGGGTAAGTCTAGCTGGTAGGCTACCGTGCCTCTTCGGGCCATTATACGGAATGGTCCGATGAATCTTGGTGCTAGCTTTCCCTTAATCCTGAATCGTTGCAGACCCCTCATAGGAGAGACTCTTAGGTAAACAAACTCTCTGGGTTCAAAACTGATTTCCTGATGCTTTCGATCGTAATAACACTTTTGTCGACTTTGAGCTGTCTTGAGTCAATCTCTAATCGTCTTAACTTTCTCTTCAGCCTCTTTGAGCATATCTGGGCCGAAGATATGGCTGTCTCCGGTCTCTGACCAATTTAGCGGGGTACGACATCTTCTGCCATACAGAGCTTCAAAGGGTGCCATTTGCAGGCTGGCTTGAAAACTGTTGTTGTATGCGAACTCTGCATATGGTAAGCTTTCTTCCCAACTGGTCCCGTAGGTGAGGACACAAGCTCTCAGCATATCTTCCAGGATTTAGTTTACGCATTCAGTCTGCCCATCAGTCTAGGGATGGTATGCGGTGCTGAATGCTAGTTGGGTACCCAGTGCCTGTTGTAGGTGATCCCAAAATCTAGAGACGAACTGTGTGCCTCTGTCGGATATGATAGTCTTTGGGACTCCATGCAGGCAGACGATACGGGCAAGATAAAGTCTGGCCAGTCTCTGAGTGGAGTAAGTTGCCTTCACCGGAATAAAATGTGCCACCTTGGTTAGCCTGTCGGTTATGACCCAAATGGCATTATTTCCATGACTTGACCGTGGTAGTCCTACAATGAAATCCATTCCAATCTCGTCCCACTTCCACTCGGGTATTTTGTTTGGCTGCAACAGCCCGGCTGGTTTCTGGTGCTCGGCCTTTATGCGTTGACAAGAGTCGCAACATGCAATGAATGTGGCTATGTCTCTCTTCATACCGTGCCACCAAAATTTTTGTTGAAGGTCTTTGTACATCTTTGTCCCTCCAGGGTGGATGGAATACGGAGCGGTGTGGCTTTTAGACAGAATCTGATGTTTGAGGTCCTGGATATTTGGTACGCAGATTCTTTCCCCGTACCATAATATTCCCTGCTCATCAACGTTGAATTCCGAGGCCTTGCCCAAACTTACTTTCCTTTTTATGCCATCAATGTTGGGGTGTCCATGATGAGCTTCCTTAATCTTTTCCATCAGGGTAGGTTGTATTTCCAAATTTGCCACACTGCCTTCGGTAACCATTATTAAATTGAGCCTGGCAAATTCCTGTTGAAATTCTGGCCTCAGCTTTGGTACACAGTCGTTGTCTGTGCTGGGATTCCGACTCAGGGCATCTGCCACAACATTTGCTTTTCCAGGATGATAGTGGATTCCAACATCATAATCCTTCACCAACTCCAACCAGCGTCGTTGCCGTAAATTTAGTTCCGGCTGTGTGAAAATATACTTAAGACTCTTATGGTCTGTGTATATTTCACAGCGGTTTCCAAGTAGAAAGTGTCTCCATTCCTTGAGTGCATGGATGACCGCTGCTAACTCTAAGTCATGAGTGGGATAATTCTCCTCATGCTTGCGAAGTTGTCTGGAGACATATGCAACTACCTTGCCTTCCTGCATCAATACGCATCCGAGGCCTTTCCGGGATGCGTCACAATATACTTCAAAATTCTTGTGTATGTCTGGTACATTTAATACTGGTGCCGTTGTTAATTTGCTTTTTAGCTCTTGGAAACTTTTCTCACAGGCTTCTGTCCATTCAAACTTCTTGCCTTTCTTGAGCAATTGTGTCATGGGCTTTGCTATGGTGGAGAATCCTTCAATAAATCTCCGATAATAGCCTGGCATTCCCAAGAAACTCCGTATGTCCGTTACGTTAGCTGGTGGTTTCCAGCCAAGTACGGCCTTGACTTTTTCTAGGTCTACTGCAATACCTTCTTGGGTTAGCACGTGGCCTAGAAAACCCACCTGTCTTAGCCAAAATTCACATTTGCTTAATTTGGCGTACAGTTGATGTTTCCTGAGTTCTCCTAGTACAATCCTGAGGTGCTCAGCGTGCTCTTCTGGTGTTTCGGAGTATACCAGAATATCATCGATGAATACCACAACGAACTTGTCCATATACTTCATAAATACTTTCTTCATGAGGTGAACAAAATATGCGGGGGCGTTGGTTAGCCCGAATGGCATTACTGTGAACTCATACATCCCATATCTGGAGGTGAAGGCTGTCTTGGGAATATCTTCTGTTCGCACTTTTAATTGGTGGTATCCTGATCTCAAGTCAATTTTTGAGAAGACTTTGGCCTGTGCGAGTTCATCAAATAAATCATTTATTCAGGGCATTGGGTATTTGTTCTTGATTGTGACCATGTTAAGAGCCCGATAGTCAATACACAACCTCAGTGTTCCATCCTTCTTCTTGGCAAATAAAATTGGAGAACCCCATGGTGAGGAGCTGGCTCGTATGTATCCTTTCTCCAATAATTCTTTTATTTGCTTCTTCAACTCTACCAATTCGGATGGTGCCATTCTGTATGGTTTCTTGTAAATGGGAGCGGTTCCGGGTGCTAGCTCAATGCTGAATTCTATTTCTCTGTCTGGTGGCATGCCTGGTAGTTCTTCTGGAAATACATCTGGAAATTCACACACTACTGGAACCTTGTCTAGCTCAGAAACGTCCACCTTGTTTAATCTTGGTTGCCGAGGTATTTGTCTCTCTTTGGTTGAAACTTTTATTGTCTTCCCGCGATGGTGTGTGAGAATCACGGTTCAGTTGAAGCAGTCAATAAAACCTTTTTTGGTGGTCAACCAATCCATCCCTAGGATGACATCCAGTCCTTTACTTTCTAGTACAATAAGGTTGGCGTAAAACTTCAATCCTTCAAATTCAATAACCACACCTTGACAGTAACTCTGGGTCACTTGCTTAATTCCAGGGGACTTGATGATCATTGATTTTTCCAAAGGAAGCATCGAAAAATTATTTTGCAAAGCAAAACTCTTCGAAATGAATGAGTGAGAAGCTCCAGAATCAAACAAAACCATGGCAGGTATTGTGTTGACAGGGTACGTACCGAGTACGATATCTGGGGCATTCTGTGCTTCCCCTTTTGTCACGTGGTTCAGATGACCCTTCCGGTGGTTGTTATTGGGGTTGAAATTGTTTTGCTTTGGCGCTGAATTATTGCCACCATTGTTAGGCTTTGGGGTTGAATTTCTTGGCTTGGGGCACTGCTATGCGTAGTGCCCTTCTTCTCCACAGGCGTAACAAGTAACGCCTGGGCGATATGTGAACTCCTTGTCTCTTGCATGGAAATTCTTGGCTGGGCATGAATTATTCGTCGGGGTTTTGTGCGAATCCCCCTTCTGAAATTCCTTCTTGCTTCTGTGATTGCGAGCAAAAGTAGTCTGGTCCCTTTTTCGTTTGCGGAAATCTTCCAGGCTACGTCGCTCATTTTCCAGGGTAATGGCCTTATCCACCAATGTTTTAAAATCTGGGAAGGTATGTACAACCAGCTGGCATCTAAGAGCGGGTGCCAGGCCTTCCAAGAATTTTTCCATCTTCTTGCTCTTGGTCATGCACTCTTCATTAGCGTAGCGAGACAGCAAAGTGAATTGGCTGTTATATTCTGACACTGTCATGGCCCTTTGCTTGAGTTCATCAAATTCTTTCTTCTTGATTTTCATGACGCTCTAAGGAATATGTGCCCCAAGAAAACCTTCTTTGAAATTTTCCCAGGTGATCTCATTTTCGTTGGTGTGCATGTGCAGGAAGTTTTCTCACCACGATGCGGCTGTTCCTGTGAGATAATGTGGTCGGTATATATAGCTTTGTATGCTATGCAAATTTAGAGCTCCCCATCACATGTTGAGATTACAATGTCCATTAAATCGTTGCGTGCATGTATAGTAAAGAAACAAATATCGAGTTTGGCATGAGTTCGTGCTGCGGGAGCACCACAAGCCCTAGCGCAGGAGTTACATTTCCCTCTCAGGGCCGTCGGGACTGAGCTTCAGCGCCTTACAACACCTACCTTTGAGTCAATAACATGTGGACCCGATAGGTGACTGGTCCACATGTAATGCTCCCGAAGGCAGAGGGGCAGTGGGGACAAGAGGGGTGAGCCGCAGGTCAGGGGACGTGTGGTTTCATGGATTCGAGCGGTGTCGTGGGAATCACGGGTGGTTGTGGTAGAAACTTGATGCTCCCGCATTTTAGGTGGCCCACATGTCATGCACACAAAGGCAGAGGGGCGGTGCGGCCGAGAGGGGTGAGGCGCACGTCGGGGGGCGTGGTGCCGTGAGTTGGAGAGGCGTCGTGGGAATCGCGAGATGAAACATGATGGTCGCCGTAGTTGAACTTCCACGGACAAGCTGTCATGTCTACGGACACATGCACTGTATACCGATCACTGGAAGGAGCAGCATAGAAAGCTATATATACCAATCACTGGAAGGGAGTTGTGAAGGAACGTTCTGTGCGCGTCATAATAGACGGAGGGAGCTGCAACAACTTGGCTAGCATGGAGATGGTGGAGAAGCTTTCTCTCACCACAAGACCACATCCACATCCTTACTACATCCAATGGTTCAACAATAGCGGCAAGGTTAAGGTAACACGTACTATTTGTGTGCATTTTAGTATCTCTACATATGCTGATTATGTTGATTGTGATGTGGTACCTATGCAAGCATGTTCCTTATTACTTGGTAGACCATGGCAATTTGATAAAAATTCTGTAAACCATGGTAGAAACAATCACTATACTCTTGTTCATAAGGATAAAAATATTACTTTGCTTCCTATGACTCCTGATTCCATTTTGAAAGATGATATTAACAGAGCTAATAAAGCAAAACAGGAGAAGAATAAGAGTGAAAATCAGATTGTGGCAAAAGAATTTGAGCAACGAATGAAGCCTAATAATAAACCATCTAGTGTTGCTTCTGAAATTAAATTGAAAAGTGCATGTTTATTTGCCACCAAATCTGATATTGATGAGCTAGATTTCAGCAAATCTGTTTGCTATGCTTTATGTGCAAAGAGGCATTATTTTCATTCGAGGACGTGCCTTCCTCTTTGCCTCCTGCTGTCACTAACATTTTGCAGGAGTTCGCTGATGTCTTTCCACAAGACGTGCCACCGGGATTACCGCCTATTCGAGGGATTGAGCATCAGATTGACTTAATTCCCGGTGCTTCACTGCCAAACTGTGCACCATACCGTACCAATCCAGAGGAGACGAAGGAGATTATGCGTCAAGTACAAGAGCTTCTCGACAAAGGTTATATACGCGAATCCCTTAGTCCTTGTGTTGTTCCTATTATTCTAGTGCCGAAAAAGGATGGTACATCACGTATGTGTGTTGATTGTAGAGGCATTAATAATATTACTATTCGTTATCGTCATCCTATTCCTAGGCTAGATGATATGCTTGAGGAATTGAGTGGCTCTACAATATTCTCCAAAGTTGATTTGCGTAGTGGATACCATCAAATTCGTATGAAATTGGGAGATGAATGGAAAATAGCATTTAAAACTAAGTTTGGATTATATGAGTGGTTAGTCATGCCTTTTGGGTTAACTAATGCACCTAGTACTTTCATGAGATTAATGAACGAAGTTTTACGTGCTTTCATTGGACGATTTGTGGTAGTTTACTTTGATGACATATTGATTTATAGCAGATCTTTGGAAGAACATTTGGAACATTTACGTGCTGTTTTTATTGCTCTACGTGATGCACATTTGTTTGGTAACCTTGGGAAGTGCACCTTTTGCACTGACCGAGTATCTTTTCTTGGTTTGTTGTTACTCCACAGGGAATTGAAGTTGATAAAGCCAAGATTGAAGCTATTGAGAGTTGGCCGCAGCCCAAAATGGTCACACAAGTGAGGAGTTTTCTTGGCCTCGCTGGATTCTATAGGCGTTTTGTGAGAGATTTGAGCACCATTGCTGCACCTCTCAATGAGCTTACAAAGAAAGATGTGTCTTTTCTTTGGGGTACCGCATAGGAAGAAGCCTTCACGGTATTGAAAGATAAGTTGACACATGCTCCTTTACTCCAACTTCCTGATTTTAATAAGACTTTTGAGCTTGAATGTGATGCTAGTGGAATTGGATTAGGAGGTGTGTTATTACAAGATGGCAAACCTGTTGCATATTTTTCTGAAAAATTGAGTGGGCCTAGTCTGAATTATTCTACTTATGATAAAGAATTATATGCTCTTGTTCGGACTTTAGAAACATGGCAACATTATTTATGGCCCAAAGAATTTGTTATACATTCTGATCATGAATCTTTGAAACATATTAAAAGTCAAGCTAAACTGAATTGTAGACATGCTAAATGGGTTGAATTCATTGAGACTTTCCCTTATGTCATTAAACACAAGAAGGGAAAAGAAAATGTTATTGCTGATGCATTGTCTCGTCGCTATACTATGCTTTCACAACTTGACTTCAAAATATTTGGTTTGGAGACCATCAAAGATCAATATGTGCATGATGCTGATTTTAAAGATGTAATGCAGAATTGTAAAGAAGGAAGAATGTGTAACAAGTTCATCGTTAACGATGGATTTATGTTTCGTGCTAACAAGCTATGCATTCTAGCTAGCTCCATTCGTCTTTTGTTGTTGCAGGAGGCGCATGGAGGAGGATTAATGGGACACTTTGGCGTGAAGAAGACGGAGGACGTACTTGCTACACATTTCTTTTGGCCAAAGATGAGACGGGATGTTGAGCGTTTATTGCTCGATGCACTACATGTCAAAAAGCTAAGTCACGACTCAATCCTCATGGTTTATATATGCCTTTGCCTGTACCTAGTGTTCCTTGGGAGGATATATCTATGGACTTTGTTTTAGGTTTACCTCGAACAAAGAAGGGGAGGGATAGCATATTTGTTGTCGTGGATAGATTCTCGAAAATGGCACACTTTATACCATGTCATAAAAGCGATGATGTTGTTAATGTTGCTGATTTGTTCTTTCGTGAAATTATTCGCTTGCATGGTGTGCCAAATACTATTGTTTCAGATCGTGATACTAAATTTCTTAGCCACTTTTGGAGATGTTTATGGGCTAAGTTGGGGACTAAACTGCTTTTTAGTACTACTTGTCACCCCCAAACTGATGGACAAACTGAAGTAGTCAATAGAACATTGTCTACTATGCTTAGGGCTGTTTTGAAGAATAATAAGAAAATGTGGGAGGAATGCTTGCCTCATATTGAATTTGCTTATAATCGTTCATTGCATTCTACTACTAAGATGTGCCCTTTTGAAGTTGTGTATGGTTTCCTACCTCGTGCACCTATTGATTTGTTGCCTCTTCCATCTTCGGAGAAGGTTAATTTTGATGCTAAACAACGTGCTGAATTGATTTTAAAAATGCATGAGTTAACTAAGGAAAACATTGAGCGTATGAATGCTAAATATAAACTTGCTGGAGATAAGGGTAGAAAACATGTTGTGTTTGCACCTGGAGAACTTGTTTGGTTACATTTGCGTAAAGATAGATTTCCTGATTTGCGCAAATCAAAGCTAATGCCACGTGCTGATGGTCCCTTTAAGGTGTTAGAGAAAATAAATGATAATGCATACAAACTTGAGCTGCCTGCAGATTTTGGGGTTAGTCCCACTTTTAACATTGCAGATTTAAAGCCTTATTTGGGTGAGGAAGATGAACTTCCGTCGAGGACGACTTCATTTCAAGAAGGGGAGGATGATGAGGACATCAATACCATTGTTACACCCACAGCCCCTGCTGCTATACATACTGGACCAATTACTAGAGCTCGCGCACGCCAACTAAATTACCAGGTACTTTCGTTTCTTGGTAATGATTCTAATGTTCATGAGAATATGATGCTGCCTAATTTGGATACATTTGTTTTGCTTACAAATGAAGGGCCTAGCTTGGAGAAGGATGAACATTGGAGCAAGAGAAAGCATGGAGATGATGGCATGCGTAAGGGGAACAAGAACGGAGTTATGATTGATGATTTCAGGTCTTTGAAGCCACCATAAGAGTGCATGAAGCCCTGGACGAAATATACAAGATGCCACTTCATAAATTTCGTCCAGAGGCTATTATAGGTGCTGCGTCACCTTTTTATTGGGCCAGGCCCATGTAATTTCGAAATACATTAGTATAGGCTATTTTTAGAGTCCGTATGTGTGGGGAATCAAGAGATAGGGTTGATTTCGGACCCCTCCACCAAGGGCCACGAAATTCCCCCTCTCTTCCTCCATATATACAGCCCTTAGGGCACCGTTTAGACTTTGGGGTTTTGTTTAGATTAAAGTTCGCCATAGCTGCAACTTCGCGTACTTCGTTTGTGTTCAACGACCAGACAAAGGCGTCACAGAACCCCACCTTGATCAATAAAGCTTTCATCTTGTATTCGCAGTATCCAGATTGCAATCTCAGTTTCTTGCTTGTTCTTCATTTGCTCCCAGGAAACAGACCCTCGTGGTCAGGTTGATCGTGCTCCGGCGTGGTCAATAACCTCTCGGAGTTGGGTTAGCGATTGCTAAGGCACGACGTCCTCGCACGTTCGTAGTCGGATCGTCAAGGTCGACTTCCACCAAAGCGAAATCCATCATCTCATCGAAAGATGGGACACCTTTGCCTCTATCAAGTGAAGGGCTCGAAGAACCATCAGTTAGGCGACTCCCTAGGCGACCACCGCTGGTGGCCACTCCGGCGCCGGCGGCCACCACCACCCCCTCCTCTGTCACGGGCCACTCCGGCCGTGGAATCCACCATCTACTCATGGAGAGTCTCCTTCATTGGGATTTCTCTCCGGGATTGGCGATTGAATCTCAGGGACGTGCCAAGTTTGGGTCTTCGGTGCACTTCTCTTTGGCAAACCCTGGATCCCACAAGGAATTCTTCCTTGTTGTTTCTTTCTCGTCGACTTCATTCAAGTTGACTGAGGAATCTGTGGCCCTAGCGCTCCAATCTTGCATTGGTGGCCTCACCTCAAGGTTTAGGGTTTTGCAACTAAGTGATCGTCGTTTTCGGTTCTCGGTTGCCTCCAACCGTGTGGGACACTTTATTTATGGTCTTAAGGATCGGATTTGGCCAGATTTTATTTGTCATTTTCATCTGTTTCGTGGAGTCCCTGATCACGCTGGTGTTCATCATGAAGTTGGTTGGCATGCGGATAGTTTTCTTCATGAGGTGGGATCCCGTTCTTTGGCTATCAAATCCAAATGGCTCCAAGATCAACAAAGTAAATTTGACCAGCTGAATTCAGTTGCTCAACATTTGGCGCCTTCACATGATGATACACAAAGTTCCTCGCCGGAGTTGAGTCGACCGCCAGCCATCGAAGGAATCTTTTTTGGGCAGTTCAATTTTCCGGTGATTTCGGATCAAGAGGGGAATATCCGGTTGGGAGATTTTGTTTGCTCTGGAAAGGAAAATGTGCATGCCCTACCTTCTTTCAAGGGATCTCCTTTTCGTGATTCATACTGGGATTCCATTTCTGACGAAAAGTAATACCATATTTTGGACAGTTGGCAAGCGGGTTATTCTAATGCTGAAGTCGCCTCTATGGTCCAGATTGTTGATGTCCCAACTCAAGATTATATTGACTCTCGTTTGCTCAAATGCTACAAATGCTCGCGTCATGGCCACCTTGCCCCGGACTGCCCAGGTATTTTTTGCCAACATTGTATCTGCCTTATCGATCAATGTTTATGTTCAGAATATCTTCCTGATGGGGCGGCGCATGCATGTTGGGCCGTAAACTCCAAACCTGTCTAGCGTGTAACAGCAAGGACCATTTGAGTCATAGTTGTCCTGGCATCCAGAGATGCAGCTCGTGTAACTTGTTGGGCCATGTTGCTTGTCGGGGGGGTTGGATTGGGCCCGCCTATTATTGGCGGCCCAAGACCTTCAAACTGCCTACGCCTCATCTAGTGGCACAGAATGATATCAGCTGCCAGGGTCGGCGGGATATACATGGTAAATACCAGGGTTTGTTATGGAAGGTGAAACAGAAAATCCCATGTACCTCTGACCTATCCACTCCCCATTGCTTGACTCTCCGAATACCCCCCCCCCACCCCTCCATTGCAGCTGTCAACTCCACCGCCCTGGGGGCCCAATCAGAATCAGCCTCCCCAGTTTCATCCGCCTCCTCCTTCTCCTCTGCCCCTGCATCCCCTGCTCCAAGACCGGAGTCCTCGAAAAACCCTACCGGCATCGCCATGGCGAACTTTCCAGTCAGGCCGTTCGCCTTCACTCCCGTCGGCTCACACATTGAGCGAGGGCCAGATCATCGCTTATAGAGGAGCACAATGGTGGTGGATGAGGCGCCACTGAACCACGAGAGGTATGCTCTGATTGAAATCACTCCCCCTGTTCCAGATCATCAGAAAAGGTTTTGGTTAGAAGAAGTCTGCCGGATTATTAGGGAGGATTTGGAGTATCAGATTGAGGACGAGTTTGTTTATCCGATCGCGGTGGGCTGTGTTGCTTTTGTTGATGTTCAGAGTAGAGATGACGCCATTAGAGAGGGGCCGCATGCATTGACTGATGATTCTTACTTCACTTTAATCCCCCATGACAAGGGGATTAACATGAGAATGCCTGCTTTTCAATATGAAGTCTGGATCTTGATGCTTGCTTTTCCTATGGATTACATGACTGAACATTATGTGCATAAGGCGGTCTCGCGTTTCGCGTTTTGGTAAACTGCTGTCGTGGCCAAGACCGAACGAGAATAAAGCTAGGGTTCTAGTCAAGTGCCACATTAAGGATATTGCTGAAGTCCCCCATAGTCTGCTTGTCACTAAAGTTGGATTGTTGCCGGGTTTGGGCCGCTCTTGGTCTGTCCCTGTTTATGTCCTGAATGGCAGAGATACTATACCTGGTCTGCAAGGAACAGAGGATAATCCCCCTCTCCTCAATGCTTCTCCGCACCCGTACGCTCTGCCCTACTATACGATCATGCAACAAGCTCGAATCAATGAGATGGAGGCCCAACAAGCAGCTAATGAGGCAGAGTGGAATGGCAATCAGCACGTCCAGGATCAGGATCAGCCATTGGCTGGAGTCCGTGGCCAGTGGTGCCACCGCCATACACAAGATTCAGTTTCAGAACTTATTTTGAGTATGATGGTCCGTCTTTGATGCATGGTGTGCAGCAAGAAAATAATCTGTTTGACAATCTGTCTGATGTGTGGTCTGAGCTTTCTTATGTCGAGGAGTTGGCTGATAATTTCATAAATGGTGTCCCTTCTGCAGCCCATGCCTTTGTCCGAGCTGGAGGCTCTATTTCTGTTGTGTTCTTCGTCGCTGACAGCGATTTTCTCTCTTGGATGGGGGGGATGTTAAAGAGGATATACACCAGAGCTATACTACTGCTGAGATCCCTCGCACAGCGTGCTATCCTCTTAACCCTTTCACTGGTTTTCAGCTCCATTTTGATCGTATGCGATTGGCTGTGCTTGCTCATATGTGGCCTGAAGTTGATGTCTTCGGACGCATCTTTGGTTCAGTATTTCAGATGGGTAAGGTGACTGTTCTGTCTGCTTGGTTTGGAGAACCTACATCTGATCTGCCTTTGCTTGACACCCCAAGGTTGGCCCACAATGTGAATTTGGAAGTCCCTGATTCTATGGCTCAGGATGCAGGCCCAATCGGGCGTATGATGCTCAAGGAGACAGCCAATGTGGACACGGTCCTCCTTCATCGTAGTGCACACGCAAACAAATATGATGGGTTCAGGGTGCCACCGATGTCGGACAAGAGATTGCCAATTTCCAAGGTCAAGCCCAGGAAGGACCCCTCTGTTACTGGCCTTTCCACTGCTGGCTCTTCTTCTGCTAGGAAAAATGAAAAGGTATGTGATACTGTGCCACCTCCCACTCCTATCCATGCTATTCAGTCCATTGGGACTAATATGTGTGGTGTTCATCCAAGCCAGTTGAGTGAAGACAAGCTGCTTGCTACGCAAGAGATGCACAAGAGCAACACTGGTGGCCTGGATGCAGCTTAAGGCATGGAAGGTTCTATGCTGGAATGTCCGAGGGATTAACTCCGACAAGAAGGTTTTGCCGCTACACAATGCTATCAGTTCTAGTGGATGTTTAGTTATTTGTCTGCAAGAAACTAAGCGTGCTACTTTCGATCTAGCTTTTGTTAAACTATTCTGTCCGAAAAAATTTGATAAGTTTGAGGTTGTGCCCTCCCAAGGGGCCTCTGGTGGTCTTATTGTGTTATGGGATAGCTCTGTTTTCTCTGGTTGTGTTTTTTGCTCTGGATTTTTTGCATTGGGCATTCAGGTAACCTCTGTGCACACTGGCAAGTCCTGGAAAATTGTTAATATCTATGGACCTTGCGATGGGCAAGGCAGATCAGATTTCACATCTTGGCTGTTTGATCTAAATATACCTGATGATGAGGACTGGTTATTTTGTGGAGATTTCAATTATATTAGAGCGCCAGATAATTGCAACAAGCCAGGAGGGGATGCAAATGATATGCTCACTTTTAATGATTTCATACACGCTTAGGCTCTGGTTGAGTTACCAATTAGGGGCAGGCAATATACGTGGAGTAATATGCAGTCTGATCCATTGCTTGAACAAATTGACTGGTTCTTCACCTCGTCTAACTGGACGTCCAACTATCCAAACACCACAGTGGGTCCCCTTCCTAAACCAGTGTCTGATCATACACCCTGTGTGATTTCGATTAAATCCTCGGTACCTAAGTGTAAGATATTTAGGTTTGAAAACTTCTGGATTTCTCATCCGGGTTTCTTTGAGCTGGTTCGATCAACCTGGGAGAAACATTGCTTTGCACCGAACTTAGCTCAACTCTTGTGCAAAAAGTTCAAGAATCTAAGGTATGCCCTTAAACGTTGGAGTAAACGGATTTCTAGGCTGAACCTGTGTGTTGATAACACCAACTAGGCTCTCCTGGAACTTGACAATATCGAGGACAAAAGGCCACTCTCAGTCCCAGAAGCAAACTTCCGAAATATTCTAAAAACCCACCTAGTCACCCTCCTTGACTACAAACGAGAATATTGGAAAAAGAGGTATACAATCCGATGGTTTGCTTGCGGGGGTGACAACACCAAATTCTTTCATTCGGCGGCCTCGGAAAGATATCGCAAGAACTCCATAGCCTCGCTGAAACTTCAAGACGGTTCGCTGGTAACGGATCATTTGGGTAAAGCCAATGAGCTGTTCAGTACCTACAGAGAGAGATTGGGCACAAAAGGTGAGTTTGAGATGAAATTTGATCTGTCTAGAATCATTAAGAAGGTGGAGGGACTGGAGGAACTAACCACGCCTTTCACACACAAGGAGATTGACACTGTGGTTAGAGAGATGCCATTGGATTGAGCGCCCGGCCTGGATGGCTTTAACGGGTGTTTTCTGAAGTCGTGCTGGCACATTATCAAATACGACTTCTACAGATTATGCAATGACTTCTATGACTGCCTGGGGAAGCTGGTTCTCAAAATTGTTGGCTAACCGTCTGCAGAAGCTGGTTCTCAAAATCATACATCGGAACCAATACGGTTTTTTGAAGGGGAGATCGATCTAGGACTGCCTGGCATGGGCGTTTGAATACATACATCAGTGCTAGTCGTCGAGGAGAGCGTGTTGCATCTTGAAACTAGAATTCGCGAAGGCCTTCGATACCATCCAGCATGAACCAATGATTGAGATCATGAAACATATGGGTTTCGATGAGAGGTGGTTTGGGTGGATCAAATGCATTTTTTCATCGGGTAGCTCTTCGGTTTTGCTCAATGGAACCCCCGGGAAACAGTTTGACTGCCTTTGTGGGGTCCGACAGGGCGACCCTTTCTCCCCTCTGATCTTTGTCCTCGCAGCGGACCTGCTCCAGTCAGCGATCAATGATGCCACGAGGAATGGATTGCTTCAGCTACCTCTCCCCACTTCTGATAGCAACTACCCCGTCATTCAGTATGCAGACGACACGATCGTTGTGCTCCCGGCCTCTGTCTCGCAAGCGCAAGTTATGTAGTCCATCCTAGTTGACTACGCGAAGTCGGTGGGGCTAAAAATTAACTTCCACAAGTCGACTTTAGTGCCCATCAATTCTGACCCAGTGTTGGCAAGGGAGATTGCTGCAATTTTTGGTTGCTCCATTGGCACCATGCCGTTTACTTATTTGGGCCTGCCCATGGGTACCACACGCCCGAGCTTGAATGATCTAATGCCATTGGTAGCCTCCGTTCAGCATAAGATGCCTACTGCAGTCTCGCTTCTAGACTATGGTTCCAAGCTTACGCTGCTCAACTCTGTGGTCACCTCCCTGGTTGTTTATGCCATGTGTTCCATCAAGATAAACCCCAGGATCATTGAGAACCTTGATAAGCTGAGGAGGTCATGTCTTTGGGTGAGAAAATCTGACGATGGGATCAAAGGTAGCTCCTTGGCATCTTGGGATATGGTGTGCAAACCCAAGAGCAAAGGTGGGCTGAGGATCATTGACCTTAAAACCCAAAACCAAGGGCTTCTATTAAAGCAACTTCACAAGTTTTATAATAAACATGATGTTCCTTGGGTCAAACTGATTTGGGACTCATACTATGTGGACAAAATACCTCATGCCTCTGATCCGTGTGGATCCTTCTGGTGGAGAGACCTTATGTCAATATCTGATATATACAGAGGAATCACTAAGTCTGAAGTGTTTTCTGGCGATACGATCTTGTTTTGGAAGGACAATTGGAGCACAGATACTCTTCAAGACAGATACCCGAGAGCTTTTTCGTTTGCTCGAAATCCAGATGTGTCTGTTCGACATCTCCTGTCTTCGGAAAGATTGGGGGAGGTGTTCCACTTGCCCCTATCATTGGAAGCTAAGAATGAAGTAATTCAGATACAATCGGAAACCCTGGATATGTCATTGACTGAGGACAGGGATGATTGGTCCTGTGTTTGGGGGGGAACAAATTTTAAATCTTCCAAATACTATGAGTACTGCTTTAGACAGGTTCAGGCAGACGAGGTCTTTGGTTTGATTTGGAAAACCAAGTGCACGATGCAATGGAAGGTGTTTCTGTGGCTGTTGCTGGCTGACAGGCTGAATACCAGGATATGCTTCGGCGCAGACACTTCAGAATCCATAATGATGACTATGCCTGTCTTCTCTGTAACCAGCCGCCCGAGGAAGACATTGCTCATCTCTTTTTCACTTTCCCTTTCAGTCAGAGGTGCTGGGCTGCGCTGGGAATACAATGGCCAAGTGACCCTGACTGGATTAAAATGGTGCATGAAGGCAAGGACAAGTGGACAGGGCCGATGTTTTTGGAAGTCTTCGCAGTTGCTGCTTGGGGGATGTGGAAGGAGAGAAATAACAAACACTTCAGGGGGATTCAGCCTTCCTTTGATTCCTGGAGGAATAGATTCAAGAAGGACTTTGCTATGCTGGCTCATAGAGCAAGGTAGGAACTGGCCCCCTGCATCACTTCCATTGTCAACTTGCTTTGATTTTCTGTTCTGTTGAGTTGTATAGCTAACACCCCCCCTCTCACAACATGTAATTTTGTGCAGTCCTGGACACTCTAACCCCCCCCTAACCTCAATTATTTTAATACAAAGGCAGTGAGAGTTGCTCACTGTCATCAGTTCTAAAAAAAAAACTTGTTGCTGGTGGCAACGATGATCTGGTCCAACTGAGAGTCGTAGTTGGCATCGACGGGGCCATCCACCAGCCGGTCTCCAACACCGTCTGGAGATGATCCTTGGCGCCATGCCGCAAGCCGGCGTCGTGGACCATCTGGCTCAGCCGCTGGCCGCTCACACGTATCGCCGCCATGGGTCTGGAGCGAGCTCTTTTGCGCTTAGTGTAGGTTCTTAGGCAAGTGCTTAGGTGCGTAGGATGTGGTAGATGCATTGGAATGGGGGAGGGGCACCTTTATATGAGGGCAATGAGGGCAAACTGTGTTGCATTCACATCGTGCAGCCTCTTTTCCCGAACCTCCTCCCATTACTTCCCTCATGCATTAATTGAAGGAGGATGCATTGGCCGTTCAACATATCGGGAACCGCTACTCCCTCCCTCGTCTACATTAAAGGCGTATCGGGAACTGCGCCGCCCGCTGTCAAATCGAAAACTCCCTCCGTCTAGGTGAGTATTGTAAGTCATCTTACGAAAACCAAATACTAGTAAGACTAGCCACCATGGGAGTACTTCAGTAGTAACATCGAGTCCAACTCAGCAAATTTGCTTATGTGGCTAGTTACTGTAACATCACATGTCCCAATGCAATATGAGTCTATAAACTAATAAATGAAGCTTTGCATGTTACCACAATTATGTTACTACTACCTCTGTCCAGGTTTATTGGTCCCCATTGTATTTCATGCCAAATTTTGACCATAGATTAAACTAAGAAAATGTTCACGCATGTCACCAAACATTATATTTTTCAAAACTATGTTCAAAGACGAATCCAATGAGATAATTTTTCTTGACATGCATTAACATTTTGTTAGTTAAATCTTTAGTCAAAATTTGGCACAAACTATAAAAGGGACCTATAAACTATAAAAGTTCACGAGCGCTCTCTATATGTACCACCTTTTTATTTAATTTCAAGTTTTGCTCCATGGCGCAATCCATCGATACTACAACTGTACAAAAGTGGAGTATATACATTTTTTAAAAGGCTAGAGGGCGGGGATCTCTAGCTCGGTCGGTTTCACCAGAGGCGAGGGCCTTTGTGATTTGATGGCTCATTAATGCTGTCAAATTGAATAGTACTGCGCTGCCCGCTGCACGCCCGATGCCTCCATTAAACCCCTCCATTAAACCAGCATGCAAACCGAGAAACCAGCATGCAAACCAAGAATTAAACGCAACACTGATACGTCTCCAACGTATCTATAATTTTTGATTGCTCCATGCTACTTTTATCTACAGTTTTAGGCAACATTGGGCTTTATTATCCACTTTTATATTATTTTTGGGACTAACCTATTAACCGGAGGCCCAGCCCAGATTTGTTGTTTTATGCCTATTTCAGTGTTTCGAGGAAAAGGGATATCAGACGGAGTCAAAACGGAACGGAATCAACTGGAGAAGTTATTTTTGGAAGGAAAGCCACCCGGGAGACTTGGAGTCCACGTCAAGAAAGGAACAAGGAAGGCACGAGGTAGGGGGGCGCGCCCACCCCCCTGGGCGCGCCCTCCACCCTCGTGGGGCCCTCGTGGCTCCCCTGACGTATTTCTTCCTCCTATATATATACCAATATACCTTAAAACTTCCAGAACAGAAAATAGATCGGGAGTTCCGCCACCGCAAGCCTCTGTAGCCACCAAAAACCAATCGGGACCCTGTTCCGGCACCCTGCCGGAGGGGGATCCCATCACCGGAGGCCATCTTCATCATCCCGGTGCTATCCATGACGAGGAGGGAGTAGTTCACCCTCGGGGCTGAGGGTTTGTACCAGTAGCTATGTGTTTGATCTCTCTCTCTCTCTCATGTTCTCTCTTGTGTTCCTCTATGGCACGATCTTGATGTATCCTGAGCTTTTCTATTGTAGTTGGATCTTATGATGTTTCTCCCCTCTACTCTCTTGTGATGAATTGAGTTTCCCCTTTGAAGTTATTTTATCGGATTGAGTCTTTTATGAACACTCGATGTATGTCTTGCGTGGGATAACCATGGTGACAATGGGTTATTCTATTGATCCACTTGATGTATGTTTTAGTGATCAACTTGCGGGTTTCGTGACACTTGGGAACCTATGCATAGGGGTTGGCACACGTTCTTGACTCTCCGGTAGTAGCTTTGGGGCACTCTTTGAAGTACTTTTATGTTGGTTGGTGAATCTGAGATTGTGTGATGCATGTCGTATAATCATGCCCACGGATACTTAAGGTGACAATGGAGTATCTAGGTGACATTAGGGTTTTGGTTGATTTGTATCTTAAGGTGTTATTCTAGTACGAACTCTTTTATAGATCGATCCGAAAGAATAGCTTTGTGGTGGTTTCGTACCCGACCATAATCTCTACGTTCGTTCTCCGCTATTAGTGTCTTTGGAGTGACTCTTTGTTGCATGTTGAGGGCTTGTCATATGTTCTATCTATGTTATTATTGTTGAGAGAACTTACACTAGTGAAAGTATGAACCCTAGGCCTTGTTTCCTACCATTGCAATACCGTTTACGCTCACTTTTACCGCTCACTACCTTGCTGTTTTTATTATTTCAGATTACAAAAACCTATATCTACTATCTATTTTGCACTTGTATCTTCATCTGTTCGCCGAACTAGTGCACCTATAGAATTTACCATTGTATTGGGTGTGTTGGGGACACAAGAGACTCTTTGTTATTTGGTTGCAGGGTTGTTTGAGAGAGACCATCTTCATCCTACGCCTATTATGGATTGATAAACCTTAGGTCATCGACTTGAGGGAAATTTGCTACTGTCCGACAAACCTGTGCACTTGCAGGCCCAACAACGTCTACAAGAAGAAGGTTGTGTAGTAGACATCAAGCTCTTTTCTGGCGCCGTTGCCATGGAGGTTAGCGCTTGAAGGTATATCTTTAGATCTTGCAATCGAATCTTTTTGTTTCTTGTTTTAGCACTAGTCTAGTTTATAAAAGAAAACTACAAAAAATGGAGTTGAGTTCGTCTCATATGCTTCACCTTTTTAATATCTTTCGTGAGTATGATGGAAAGGATAATTGTGCTCAAGTACTAGAAGAAGAAATCTATAGAATTTTTTTATATGATGAGCATGATTGCAATGTTGTTAGTATGAATCCTTGAATATCCATGATGCTAATGATATGCAAAGCCACAAGCTTGGGGAAGCTATGTTTGATGAAGATGATATTTTTTGTCCCCCAAGCTTTGATGAGCAAATTTACTATGATGACAGCATGAATCCTATCTATGATGATTATTGTGATGATACGTATGCTACAAAGAAGAAGTTTGCTTATGTGGAGAGTAGAAAATTTTATATGCTTGTAGATCATGAAAAGAATGCTTTATGTACTGGTTATATTGTTGAATTCATTCATGATGCTACTGAAAATTATTATGAGAGGGGAACATATGCTTGTAGGAATTGCAATAATATCAAGTTTCCTCTCTATGTGCTTCAAGTTTTGAACTGATGCTTGTTTTACCTTCCTATGCTTGTTGATTATTGTTCCCATAAGTTGTTTGCTCACAAAATACCTATGCATATGAAGTGGGTTAGACTTAAATGTGCTAGTCATATGCTTCATAATGCTCCCGTTATGTTTCAATTCTTATCTTTTTTTTTGTGAGCATCATTGTCATCATCATGCCTAGCTAGAAAGGCATTAAAGAAAAGCGCTTGTTGGGAGACAACCCAATATTTATCCTTACTATTTTTGTGTGTCCACATGGTTATGCTACTGTAGTAATCATGTTTTATAGCTTTTTTTCAATAAAGTGCCAAGTAGAACCTTTGGGAAGACTTGGGTGAAGTCTATGTGATCTTGCTGTGAAAAACAGAAACTTTTGCGCTCACGCGAATAGCTGCCATTTTTTACTGGAGAGAGATTTTAGGTTGATTCTTTTTGCAGATGATTAATAGACAAATTTCTCAGGTCCAGAAATTTATTTCATAATTTTTGGGTTCCATAAGTATACCTTTTATACAGATTACTACAGACTGTTCTGTTTTTGACAGATTCTGTTTTCTATGTGTTGTTTGCTTATTTTGATGCATCTATGAGTAGTACCGGAGGGTATGAACCATAGAGAAGTTAGAATAAAGTAGATATTACACCAATATGAATTTAGAATGAGTTCATTGCAGTACCTAAGTGGTGGTTTTATTTTCTTATAATAACGGAGCTTACGAGTTTTGTGTTGAAGTTTTGTGTGGTTGAAGTTTTCAAGTTTTGGGTAAAGATTCGATGGACTATGGAATAAGGAGTGGCAAGAGCCTAAGATTGGGGATTCCCAAGGCACCCCAAGGTAATATTCAAGGACAACCAAGCAAGTAAGCTTGGGGATGACCCGGAAGGCATCCCCTCTTTCGTCTTCGTTCATCGGTAACTTTACTTGGAGCTATATTTTTATTCACCACACGATATGTGTTTTGCTTGGAGCGTCATTTTATTTTGTTAGTTTTTGTTTTATGTTATTTATAATAATATTTTTCTTAGTTAGTTTCAATAAAAAAGTCGAGGATAGCCTTTGCCATGCTTATTTTGCTAGTTTACATGTTGCTGTTTGAAAACAGAAAGTTTACCGCTGTTGCAAAAATTCCCTAGAAAAGTCAGAGCATGGTCTAACGTTGCATATTTTTGCATATTGAGATATGATAAATTTATTACAGTGGGAATTTTAGTTAATAATTTTTGGGGTCAGGGAAGTATTGATAATCTTGCATTCTTTACAGACTGTACTGTTTTGGCAGATTGCTGTTATGGTTGCATTGTTTGCATATGTTTGCTTGTTTAATGATTCTATTTGATGATAGGAGTATTAAATATACAGATGCATTTAGTATTCAATGTTGAATAATAATTTTAGTGATTTTTTATAGTAGAATATGATAAGGTTTTGCATTGGTTTATACTAACCTATCTCACGAGTTCTTGTTGAGTTTGTTGTGAATGAAGCTTTTGATAAAAGAAGAGAAACCATGATATGAGAGGAATTAAGGAGACACAAAAGTTCAAGCTTGGGGGATGCCCAAGGCACCCCAAGATAATATTTCAAGAAGTCTCAAGCATCTAAGCTTGGGGATGCCCCGGTAGGCATCCCACCTTTCTTCTTCAACAACTATCGGTTAGTATCGGTTGAGCCTAAGTTTTTGCTTCTTCACATGAGTTGTGCTATCCTTGCATGTAGTTTTATTTAGCTTTGCTTGATGTTTGAATGAAGTACCAAGATCTGAATTATTTAATGATAGAGAGCCTTACATGATTTGGAATTTGTTAGAATACTCTATGTGCTTCACTTATATCTTTTGAGCTTGATAGTTTTGCTCTAGTACTTCACTTAGATCTTTTAGAGCACGGTGGTGGTTTTATTTTGAAGAAATATTTGATCTCTCATGCCTCACTTAGATTATTTTGAGAGTCTTTAATAGCATGGTAATTTTCTTAATGTTAATATACTTGGTATTCAAGATATGTGAAACTTTATTTTGAGTGAATTGAATACTAAGATAAGTTTGATGCTTGATAATTGTTTTGAGATATGGAGGTGATAATATCAAAGTCGTGCTAGTTGGGTGATTATGAATTTGATAAATACTTGTGTTGAAGTTTGCAAATCCCGTAGCATGCACGTATGGTTAAAGTTCTATAACAAATTTGAAACATGAAGTGTACCTGGCTTGTGCATCCTTATGAGTGGCGGTCGGGGACGAGCGATGGTTTTTTCCTACCAATCTATCCCCCTAGGAGCAAGCGTGTAGTACTTGAATTTTCGATGACTTCTCAATTTTTGCAATAAGTATATGAGTTCTTTTGACTAATGTTGAGTCCATGGATTATACACACTTTCACCTTTCCGCCTTTGCTAGCCTCTTTGGTACCGTGCATTGCCTTTTCTCACCTTGAGAGTTGGTGCAAACTTCGCCGGTGCATCCAAACCCCGTGATACGATACGCTCTATCACACATAAACCTCCTTATATCTTCCTCAAAACAGCCACCATACCTACCTATTATGGCATTTCCATAGCCATTCAGAGATATATTGCCATGCAACTTCCATCATCATCATCATGACATGCATTACTTTTGTCATATTGCCATTGCATGATCATGTAGTTGACATCGTATTTGTGGCAAAGCCACCATGCATTATTTTTCATACATGTCACTCTTGATTCATTGCACCATCCCGGTACACCGCCGGAGGCATTCATATAGAGTCATATCTTGTTCTAAGTTTCGAGTTGTAATCCTTGTGTTGTAATCTATAGAAGTGTGATGATCATCATTATTAGAGCATTGCCCAAAAAAAGGAGAAAGGCCAAAAAAGGCCAAAAAAAGAAAATAAAAAAGGGCAATGCTACTATCTCTTTTTCCACACTTGTGCTTCAAAGTAGCACCTTGTTCTTCATGTAGTGAGTCTCATATATTGTGCTTCAAAGTAGCACCTTGTTCCTGATGTAGTAAGTCTCATAAGTTGTCTTTTTATACTAGTGGGAATTTTTCATTATAGAACTTGGCTTGTATATTCCTACGATGGGCTTCCTCAAATGCCCTAGGTCTTCGTGAGCAAGAAAGTTGGATGCACACCCACTAGTTTTCTTTTGTTGAGCATTCATAGCTCTAGTGCATCCGTTGCATGGCAATCCCTACTCCTCATGTTGACATCAATTGATGGGCATCTCCATAGCCCGTTGATTAGCCTCGTCAATGTGAGACTTTCTCCTTTTTTGTCTTCTCCACACAATCCCCATCATCATATTCTATTCCACCCATAGTGCTATATCCATGGCTCACGCTCATGTATTGCGTGAAGGTTGAAAAAGTTTGAGATTATTTAAGTATGAAACAATTGCTTGGCTTGTCATCGGGGGTATAGAAGTTGGGAACATCTTTGTGCGACGAAAATGAAGCATAGCCTAACTATATGATTTTGTAGGGATGAACTTTCTTTTGCCATGTTATTTTGAGAAGACATGATTGGTTTGATTAGTATGCTTGAAGTATTATTGTTTTTGTGTCAATATGAACTTCTGTCTTGAATCTTTCGGATTTCAATATTCATATCATAATTAAGAAGATTTACATTGAAATTATGCCAAAGTATCACTCCGCATCAAAAATTCTTTTCTTTATCATTTACCTACTCGAGGACGAGCAGGAATTAAGCTTGGGGATGCTTGATATGTCTCCAACATATCTATAATTTTTTATTGCTCCATGCTACTTTTATCTATTGTTTTAGGCAATATTGGGCATTATTATCCACTTCTATATTATTTTTGGGACTAACCTATTAATCGGAGGCCCAGCCCAGATTTGCTGTTTTATGCCTATTTCAGGGTTTCGAGGAAAAGGGATATCAGACGAAGTCAAAACGGAACAGAATCAACTGGAGACGTTATTTTTGGAAGGAAAGCCACCCGAGAGACTTGGAGTCCACGTCAAGAAAGGAACGAGTAAGGCACGAGGTAGGGGGGTGCGCCCACCCCCCTGGGTGCGCCCTCCACCCTCGTGGGGCCCTCGTGGCTCCTCTGACGTATTTCTTCCTCCTATATATACCAATATACCCTAAAACTTCCAGAACAGAAAATAGATCGGGAGTTCCGCCGCTGCAAGCCTCTGTAGCCACCAAAAACCAATCGGGACCCTATTCCGGCACCCTGTCGGAGGGGGGTCCCATCACCGGAGGCCCTCTTCATCATCCCGGCGCTATCCATGACGAGGAGGGAGTAGTTCACGCTCGGGGCTGAGGGTATGTACTAGTAGTTATGTGTTTGATCTCTCTCTCTCATGTTCTCTCTCGTGTTCCTCTATGGCACGATCTTGATGTATCCCGAGCTTTGCTATTGTAGTTGGATCTTATGATGTTTCTCCCCCTCTACTCTCTTGTGATGAATTGAGTTTCCCCTTTGAAGTTATTTTATCGAATTGAGTCTTTTATGAACACTCGATGTATGTCTTGCGTGGGATAACCATGGTGACAATGGGTTATTCTATTGATCCACTTGATGTATGTTTTAGTGATCAACTTGCGGGTTTCGTGACACTTGGGAACCTATGCTTAGGGGTTGGCACACATTCTTGACTCTCCGGTAGTAGCTTTGGGGCACTCTTTAAAGTACTTTTATGTTGGTTGGTGAATCTGAGATTGTGTGATGCATGTCGTATAATCATGCCCACGGATACTTCAGGTGAAAATGGATTATCTAGGTGACATTAGGGTTTTGGTTGATTTGTATCTTAAGGTGTTATTCTAGTACGAACTCTTTTATAGATCGATCCGAAAGAATAGCTTTGTGGTGGTTTCGTACCCGACCATAATCTCTACATTTGTTCTCCGCTATTAGTGTCTTTGGAGTGACTCTTTGTCGCATGTTGAGGGCTTGTCATATGTTCTATCTATGTTATTATTGTTCAGAGAACTTACACTAGTGAAAGTATGAACCCTAGGCCTTGTTTCCTACCATTGCAATACCGTTTACGCTCACTTTTACCGCTCACTACCTTGCTGTTTTTATTATTTCAGATTACAAAAACCTATATCTACTATCTATTTTGCACTTGTATCTTCATCTCTTTGCCGAACTAGTGCACCTATACAATTTACCATTGTATTGGATGTGTTGGGGACACAAGAGACTCTTTGTTATTTGGTTGCAGGGTTGTTTGAGAGAGACCATCTTCATCCTACACCTCTTACGGATTGATAAACCTTAGGTCATCCACTTGAGGGAAATTTGCTACTGTCCTACAAACCTGTGCACTTGCAGGCCCAACAACGTCTACAAGAAGAAGGTTGTGTAGTCGACATCAAACACCGACCGAGCTCCTCCCGTCCGCCCTCAGTTTAAACGAGGCCAGACACCGGCCAAGCTCCTACCGTCCGCCCTCTATTTCCACGAGGCCAGACAGATAGCGGGCAAGAATCGCACCCCTCCGTCACTCCCCCATCTCCTCCTTCACCATTTTCTCCACCCTTCCGATGGCTTCCAATGAGCCGTTCTCCGGCATATTACCCGGCTGGCTGGCCCGCCGAGCCCTCCGGATACGGGCGAGGCCGCTCGGTGCTTCACCAACCTCGCTTGGCAGGATGGAGCCAGTTACAGCCCAAAGCAGGTGCGTGGTTCAGCAACTCGCCACTCCAGTTCAGCTCGATGAGGAGTGGCGAGTTGCTCCACGCCGGCACGGCGGCGAGCACGCCGGTACGGGCGTCGTCGCTGCCGCGTCGTACCGCACCACCAGTGTCTGCAGTGGCCGCGCCTCCTATGTCTGTGGGCGGGCCTCCCGTGCCTGCGGCAGTGCCATGCAGGCAGAGACAGAAGCCGGGTGCATGGAGAGCGACCAGTCGGTGGCCAGCTTCTCCCTGTCTGCCGCCACTTGGGATCCATGAACGCCACCGCCGAGGCGATGACCGCGGATTCAGGTGGTTTCTTTGCTGCTTCGTCTCTTCCAAGGACCTTCGTCGACCCCGCAAGTGTCTGACGGACATGAGGAAGACAAAGGGATCCGCGGGCGGCCATTTAGAACTAAAATAAGTCTCGATATATCCATTTCTAGGACAAGTATTTCCGGACGGAGGGAGTATTAGTTATACAAGAGAGCTAGATTGGCACCTCTTAGTTCATGTAAATGTAATGAAATCCATCATGTTTATATGAAGATCCGGCTTTTTATACGAAATCCTTCATGCTTATATGAAATCAGTCCGTGTTTGCACGAATTTCATCTGGTTGGTTAGAGTTGTAAAAATGTATGCCGCTGGCGTTTGATGTCGTCCTCCGCGGAAGGAAGCGGTAGGAAATTTGTCAGCTGCCGTTGGAGATGCTCTTTATGCTGGAAATAATAGAGTGACATCCAATCCATTTGAGTTAATTTCCTGTATGATTGTCCCTCTATAAAAAGTTAATTGCATGTACAGTGTACACGTGACTTGCAGGGTGGCTACAACTTCGTACAGAAAGTTAAAAAGAAACAAGTCCATCCTTAATATTCTAAGTAATCTGCGGGTTCCACTGTCAGTACAATAGCAAAAGAAGTATATATTAAATAAGTAGAGTAGTATATAATATACAAATCTAAAGTTAAAAGACAGAATTTGAACTCATGTCTTCGCGTTGGGAGCATCTGGCACTAACCAGCCCAGCACATTTTTGTTGTAGACCATGCTGGAGATATATCTCCATGTCTACTCTTATATATACTCCATTCATTCCTAAATATTTGTCTTTTTCAGATTTCAAATGGACTACCACATACGAACGTGTATGTAGACATATTTTAGAGTGTAGATTCACTCATTTTTCTACGTATGTCTTTTCAGGAAGGGGTCAGATTTGTCCTTATTTATGAGGTATCCAAATGGCACTGCACCGCCAAGAAAAGAGGGTAACATCAAAATTATGGACTACTTTTTTGAGTATGTTGGTAAGGTCCGGTCATAATCACTTGTTGAAATCTCTAAAAAGACAAATACTCCCTCCGTCCGGAAATACTTGTCATCAAAATGGATAAAAGGAAATGTATCTGGACGTATTTTAGTTTTAGATACATCTATTTTTATCCGTTTTGATGACAAGTATTTTCAGATGGAGGGAGTAGAAAACAGAGTTGGTGATGATGGTGTGCGTGCCATCCTGCAATATAGGCCGTCGGATTTATATCTAACGGATAGGAAAGAAACTATGGCAATTTTGCAAAAATATACCCACACGTCTCTCCATGTTCGCAAATAAGGCCTTCCCTCGTTCAGCCTTTTCTCTCACAAGATAAACTACTCATACAAATGCATCTTGATGTTCCGTGCAACGCACGGGCAGCTAGCTAATTTCTTTTAAAGTAGTTGCTGCGATAATTGGGTTGAAGTGATATGTTTTATGTTTGCCCCGAATGATTTCAGATTCACTAGTACTCCCTCCATTCCAAAATAGATGACCCAACTTTATACTAAAGTTAGTACAAAGTTGAGACATCTATTTTGGAACGGAGGGAGTAGTAACAAAGAAAAGTTTGCCTTGTTAATTAACAGAAAATAGGGTGAAAACTATCACATGAGGCCGGTAAAAACAAGGCACACTGGGTTCAACGTCATCGTCGCTACAGTTGTGCGCGCGCGAGAAGTCTACATATCGAGGGGGCTACCGAGCGAGGCACCTAGACACAATGTTTGAGAGAGAAACCAATTGACAGATTATGATCAGATCGAGTTATCACCCTTCTGCTGTCATTGTTGGGGGGGAGAGAAAGACGTATCGAGAGTGTGTGTGGTAGGCACAGAGGCACAACTAGCGAGTGTGTGTGTGTGTGTGTTTGAAAGAGGAGTCGATAGATTATTATCAAGATCGATGTGCCACCCTACTCCTTCAGTGTCGGGGAGTGTGTGTGTGTGTATGTTTGAGAGAGAATCCAGTCGATAGATTAGTATCAAGATCGAGGTGTCACCCTACTCCTTCGGTGCCGGGTAGTGTGTGTGTGTGTATGTTTGAGAGAGAAGCTAATCGATAGATTAGTATCAAGATCGAGGTGTCACCCTACTCCTTCAGTGTTGGGAAGTGTGTGTGAGGGGGGGGGAGGGGGCAGTGATACTCACATATCTCTACTCTTATAAAAAACAGAGTTGGTGATGATGGTGTTCCTGCCATCCTGCAATATAGGCCATCCGATTTATATCCGACGGACATGAAGGTGGCAATTTTGCAAAAAGATATCCACACCCCTCTCCGCATTTGCAAATAAGGCATTCCCTCGTTCATCCTTTCCCCCCCACAAGATAAACTTCTCATACAAATGCATCTTGATGTTCCGTGCAACGCACATGGGCATCTTGCTAGTAGGGAGAAGGAGTTTGTGTGACACATATCTAGCTATATTAAGGGATAGGTAGATAGCATATGTGTGAGAGACATTATTATACTTTGAGACATTAGTGGCTGTGGGTGGGCGGAATTAAAGGGGTGGGCGTGTTAGACATAGGGAGCGTGTGTGTTTCTGTGTGAGAGACTTGTAGGACGGGCTAGAAAGACGAATTTAACCCTGACGGAGGGATAGAAATACACGAAGTGCGCGTGTGTGATTCTGACGCCCACAGGGAAATGAGATATGTATGCGTGTGAGAGAGATTGCACAATTCATTCACGTATCACTATCTAGCGACCGTGGACGTGCATCGCTTGAACATAAGTCAATATCTACTTCGTATCATGGCCAAAGGTACAATATCGATTCAACGCTATAAAGATTGGACACTCACATATCACATTTTTTCTATTTAAATAAACCTTTTTCAGTTGTGCATGCCAAAGTTACAGTGATGTTTCTTCAAACAACCAATGTAGCTATCATGCACATGCACCATTGTTACTCTTGCATTCAAATTCATTAGTCTTGGATGATTTAAGTTTCTATTTTGAAGTAATATATATGTAATATTCATATATGAATTCAACGGTTACGCAATTTATGAAATGGAGGCTATGTAATCATATGAGGTAACACTTTTAAGTAGCTAACTACAATATCCATTTCTTTTTGTGCGCCTCTACACTAACACGTCAATGCATTATGTTTAAAGTAAATAACCAATGGCATTAAATTATCTATTTACACGAGAAATACATAGGCTGAGCGTTTGATCCCTTTTTTTGTGAACGCGCCACTACACCCGTACGATTGGCCGCGCCCGTGTGAACGTCCAAGTTATCGGCGCATCATCCCGAGTTATTGTCTTTTTTTCTGGGGTGGACTTCACACCAGTTATTAACTGCTGACGCGTGCCCCGTGTACACAGTCTAGCATGACCTTCCCGCTAGCACGGTCCAAAATTAGTTGAAACTGGATACGAACGATCCCGCGGGCGGCAAAATCTCCCGCCTCCTTCTAAAATTTCCGCCACCTTAGTCTTTAGCATGCGAAATCCCCCTTTTGTCCTTGGTGCACGGAGACCAACAGTTACAATACCGCCCTCATCTACATGATAGGTCGGGGCTGCTTTGGTAACTTCCGGTTCCCCCCACTACACGCCACCCCCATTTCCTCTCCCCTCCTCCCGCAAAAACGACTAACTCCACAGCACCAGAGCATCTTACATCACGCCGTCCGTACTTCATCGCCCTTTCTCCCCTCCCCTCTCGAAACCCTAGACTGCTCATCCACCGGCGTACCATAGCCCATTCACTGCCAGCGGCGTCCACCTCGCCGGATCTGCTTCTGCGGCCGCATCTACCCCTCCCACCTCCCCTAGAAACAAGTAGACTGCTCATCCACCACTGTACCACAGCCCATTCAGTGTCGGCCTTGTCCACGGCGCCGGATCTGCTTCGCCGGTACTCTCGTCAACCGCCGCGCATCTGCAGCGGCTCATTCGTACTCCCCACCGGAGACGCTTCGTCCACACCCCCCGGAGCCGCCCCACCGACGCCCCCGTCGACGGCCTCTGATCCTCTTCGCTGACACCTTCCTCAACCCTACCGGAGGCGCTTCGCCGACACCTTCCTCAACCCTACCGGAGCCACTTCGCCGACACCAGCGTCAACCCTACCGGAGTAGTTTCGCCTATACCACTCCCAACCCTACCGGGGCCGCTTTGCCAACTCACAAGTCCACGGCCTCAGATCCGCTTCCTCGCACCCTCATCCAACCTACCGGAGCAGCTTCTGACGCCCTGTCCATGGCCGCAGATCCGCATCGTCGACACCACCCTTAACCCAACCACTGGAGCAGCTTCTGACGCCCTGTCCACGGCCGCAGATCCACATCGTCGACACCATCCTTAACCCAACCACCGGAGCAGCTTCTGACGCCCCGTCCACGACCGCAGATCCGCATCGTCGACACCATCCTTAACCCAACCACCGGAGCAGCTTCACCTACGCCCTTGTCCATGGCCACAGATCCGCTTCACCCACACTGTAGTCCACCCTACCGGAGCCGCTCCACAAACACCCTACTCGACGGTTCTAGATCTCCTTACCGGACCCCGACAGCCAGCGCAGCGCCATCACCCTCGATGTTTCTAACCTGATTCCCACCGTCTGGAGAGATGCCAAACACCCGCCATGGCCTAGGTACTTGTCACCTTTAAACCCGTCCAACATCACCTGCCCAATGTACTTCAAATATACTAATCAGTCGCTGTTACCTGTTATGTAGCTGGCAAAAACTACAAGGACGATGCTTCTTCTAGATCTAACAGCTTGGCCAACCAAGATCCTGGACTGAGGCATTGCTATGATCTTGTAAGCGCGTATCTCTCTCTCTTGTATTGTTCTGTGCCTGCTAGCGTGCTTTGCTAGGATTTTCGACCAGTAATCCCTTTGTGCAGACAATGATTTCTACTACTGGCTGCTAAATTAGATATGTAGATGTCATACATATTACTACCTCGTACCTCCGTTCCTAAATATAAGTCTTTCTAGAGATTCCACTATAGGCTACATACAGAGCAAAATGAGTGAATCTACACTAAAAAATGCATCTATATACATATGTATGTGGTCCATACTGGAATCTCTACAAAGACATATATTTAGGAACAGGGGCAGTACATTACACAAAATCGTAGGTGGCATGTAGGAATTCCAGTGCACTACATTAGGCTCCCTTAGAGTGCCTGCCAGTCCAGCATACAGAGTCATGGCTAGTTTATGGTACGCACACAATCGTTAATTGGTGGTTTAAATATGCGCAAGGGATATGCAATGTAGTATCATGTAGAGATGTCTGAAATTAGCCGTGTCAACTTGCAGATAGGGTTACACAATGAAAAAGTACAAGATGTATGTGGCAATTTCATGGAACATCGCAAAAAAGGAGAGGCAGCGGTGAGCCTATACAGTGTGCTATGGTACGTCACTCCTCCATTGCAATCATCGTGACATGTTATTTGTATGCCAGTTCTATTAGCCAAGTTTCTTAGGGACAGTTATTACGAGTTATCCTAAGAAAATAAGCACCTGTGAATATAAGCTCCATGTAATACGCCAACCAGTTCTTTTCATTGCGTTTTCAGCTTATCTTTGGTATGATCAGTGGAAAGTCTAGATTGCATTATATATATTTTTCATTTTGCTGCACATATGGAAATTAATTTGACTTGCAAACATCACAAATTGAACCCAGTGCAGTAATTAATATGATAGGAAAACAGACCATCACTATTTGCTCAAAATGCAAATACAAAGATACCATCTACTTGGCACAATCTACTTTGGTCAATGTTTTCCATAGAGATCCCATTGCCTAATTTAAACGAAGAACGCATGACCCACATTTAAATGAAGAACAATTATTTGTTGAAATTCGATGGTCCAAGTGGCTGGTTATTATCATATAGCAGCACCACCTGAAAGCATCATATAGCAGCAGCAGCAGCTCATAGCAACTCATCATACAGCAGCAGCAGTCTGCAATTCATCATATACCAGCAGCAGCTCATAGCAATTCATCATATAGCAGCAGCAGGAGCAGCTCATAGCAATTCATCATATAGCAGCAGCAGGAGCAGCTTGTAGCAACTCATCATATAGCAGCAGCAGCAGCTCATAGCAACTCATCATACAGCAGCAGCAGTCTGCAATTCATCATATACCAGCAGCAGCTCATAGCAATTCATCATATAGCAGCAGCAGGAGCAGCTCATAGCAATTCATCATATAGCAGCAGCAGGAGCAGCTTGTAGCAACTCATCATATAGCAGCAGCAGCTCATAGCAATTCATCATATAGCAGCAGCAGCAGCTCATAGCAACTCATCATACAGCAGCAGCAGCTCATAGCAATTCATCATATAGCAGCAGCAGGAGCAGCTCATAGCAATGCATCATATAGCAGCAGCAGAAGCAGCTCATAGCAATTCATCGTATAGTGGATCAGAATGAAAATTTGGCAAAAAATCAGAGGAGATCCTCACCTTGTTGGATGAGCTCATCCTTCAACAGCACCTCAAGGCCATGGCCTGGGAGGAGGGGAGGGGGAACAAGGTGCCTTCTGCCGCAGTGTGGCATCAGCCGTAGTTGTGCAGCGCCCGCTGGAGTAGTGCGTTGGACGAACCACAGTGGAGCAGCTGCTGGAGACCATGAGAATGAGGGGCGGCGCCAGAGGGAGGAGCAGCCAGGGAGATTTGCCCCTACCCGCCGGCCATGTAGCCTAGCTGGACATAGCATCGTCGAGGACCAGGCCAGATGGGACCAGTGGCGACGGCTCGCTGGAGGAACCCTAGTGCTGCAGGCAGGGGATCGAGGTAGAGGGAAAGGGGAGAGGAGATGCAAGCGGGCAGGGCAATGAATGCTTGCGTGTTTGTTTTTACTTGAGGGTCAGGTGTGACACAGGCGTCAGCAGTTGCATTTTGAGTGTAATATAGGCAGACAACAGAGTCATTTCACTATTCCCCTTCCCTTCAATTTTTAGTGAGGTTCTACCCGAAACACCCCCCTCCAAAGCGAAATTAGTTAAGCCCAAGCCCATAACTCAAAAATGACTTCTTTACATCTTTTATGGCTTATTTTGACAATATACCCTGAAAAGGCGGAATCGAACTGGCCCTTAACCTGCAATTCAATTGTGCGTGCAATGATGAATCACTCCTGCCTGCTATCTGTACATTTAGGCATCATCATACATGGCATAACCTAATACATGTGCATTCCATTGTAGAATCTGGAATATGCAATGTTTATGTTAGTTCATACGTTGCACATGATGTTTAAATGCCCCTTAAATCTGGTCAGTCAAGTGATGGTCTTTAAGCCTCCTTCTTTGCTTCTTTTCTTGATATGTAAGATTTGCTCACACATCTGTTCAATTGCTTGTTTGCATCAGCCAGCCATACTAGGACTGTTTGCTTTGATTACTTGTTGTTCTTGACCTAACACTCTAACAGAGCTTGTCAACGATTTAAACACTAAGGGCTGCTGTAGTGGGGCCTTGTCTAACTCATAGGTGAATAAAGGTTTGGCTGTACACTACAGTAGGCTCTCCAAGAGTACCTGGAGATCCAGTTCGAAGGTATGCCTAGTTTTTACATAGTGCAGACATAGTAAATGCTCATTTCATTGTGTGCAAGTGCAAGAGATGCGGCATGTTTCATTATGTGGTGTTGTTTTGTTATAATCTCATCCTTTTGTGTTCACAGACTGGAAAGTATGCATATTTATCTTCCAAGGAGACGAGTAACTAGTTTGTGTCACCTTGCAGAGGGGGTGCAATGAAGATAAGATTGAGGATTTCCAAGTACAAGATGTTAGGAAGGAGCCTTGCAAGAGAAGTAGGAGCTGCGCTGAGCCTCTTCAACCTGCTAAGGTAAGTCACTGTATGCAACTCAACAGTTCAATTCCTTGTTTGTTTCAGGCATAGTTAATTTTCTCTTTTCAATTGCTTTATTTGTCCTCACTTAATGAGATGCCCAAATAATTATGCCTGATGTTCGGTACTTGTATCACTATTAGTTGACATAATTAAAGGCCTTACCATTTAATTACTCTGCCGAAGTGTGCCTGAAGCTTTGAAGTCTATTAACCAACTATTATTGCATGAGGCTCACAATCTAGTTTATACTATGCTAATGATTGCATAGTTTTGCCTGCTGTAGTATGTTTGTATGAAACCCTCTGCTGTTCATTATGCTCCCTAAGACTTTAATTGAGGTACAGAATGGCCAACTGCTTGCTTACTTATACGCAACGTGCTGTCTAAATTTGTAACTTGTCTGTGTTTTCGATTGGGCCCCAACATCATGCTCCTCTGGTGAGCTAAGAGGGATTTCTGTATGCAGGCTGCACAGACTATCTTTTTTATAATTTTTAAAATATCACCTGCTTATGCTTCATGACGTGTAACATTTTTTTTGTGAAAGTGACGTGTAACATTATTGTTAGTCCTGTTTTGCCATGTAGTACAAAATAGTGTCTTGTTCGCTTCACTGTTGTAACTATATTTTTGCCCTAGTCATGTGTACTTACAGAAACATTTCAGGATGAAGTGACATCAACACAAAAATCTGCGAGCAGTGCGGCATGGCCGTTACCGAATGATTATGGATTGGAATTGGAATGTGCTGATGTTCTCGAGCATCAACTAGAGGTGGCAAGACAACGTGTACATGATTGTCAACGTATAATCAACAAGTTGAGACTGGACATGCAGGTATTAGATGCAGGAGTCAAAAAAATGAAACAAGACACCGAGGTAACCATGAAGGAATTGGAGATTTTGCAGACTGAAATTTGTGCTATCTGAATCCGGCCAATCCTATTTTCTGAAGAGATTATAGTTCAAATGGAGTTAAGTTGATGCGCGTCCATGATGTATGAGCCGTATTTGCCCAGTGTATGTAATTTGCTGTTTGTGTATGCTTTATTATCACCTGTGCCGTACCATAATGCCCAGTGGGTATAATCGGCTGTAATTTCTTTATTGTATAGTGTAGGATTATTCTACCTTTCTATGCCTTGATCTCTTTGTTGTATAGTGTATGCTTTTTAGAGGTGATAGTATTGAGTAGGATAATTCTTTGAATATGCTATATCGTTCAAACGGGGGCCAACTCGCCCGACCATGGGCCTTCTACGTCTCGTAGGATCCATGGGCCTTCTACGTCTCGTAGGATCCATGGGCCTTCTACGTCTCGCAGGATCCATGGGCCTTCTACGTCTCGCAGTGTCCATGGGCCTTCTACGTCTCGCAGGGTCCATGGGCCTTCTACGTCACGTAGGATCCATGGGCCGCCGACTCATTTATGGGTCTTGTACTGGCCTTTAATGGGCCGTAGACGGGCCTATAATGGAAATCGTACGTTTTATTGGCTGACCATAACGGGCCGTTAATAGGCCGTATTTGGTGATGCTATGAAAATGGCCCAACAGACTAACGGACCACAAACGGGCCGACTGTAACGACGGGCTGAATTTGGCCCACAAGCAGAAAATGACAGTAACGGGCCGTAAGTAACCGAATGCTGCAAATAAGCCCAAGAATAAATGGGCTCTGAGAAGGCCGAAAGATAACATGGGCTGTAAACGGCCCAACTGAATAACGGGCCCTTAATGGGTATAAAGCGATACACTGTTCATTACGGGCCAGTTTCACCACGGGCCGTTAATGGGTCTAAAGTAATACACTGTTCATCGCGGGCCAGTTTCACCACGGGCCGTTAATAGGCCAAGAGTTACATAGGGCCTCATATGGGCCGAAAGACGTCATGGGCCATACATGGGCCAGAAGTGAAAACGGGCTGGAATCATATTGGATGGCCCAGATGACGCTACTGGGCCTAATTCGGATAGGGCGTAACGGGCCTTGGGTTAGCGGGCTGTAAATGGGCTATATGCGAACAGGCCGTTAACAGGCTTTCCATGGGCCGGCCCGTCACCTTTTGACCAAGTCAAACGGGTCGGCCTTTTCACACGAATGGGCCTTTGTTGGGCCGTGCCACGTGTCGACGTATCATAGGCGCCTTCTGTCCAATGAGTGGATGACATCTGTCCCAACAATGAGCCGACACGTGTTTCCTCCAGCCAATGATGATTTTACACGTGGAAAATCCCCATTGGTCGGGGTTGTTAACGGGTTATCGGATCCAAAACCCGACCCGATAGCTTAACAGCGTTCCGTTACGGTGGATGCCACGTGTCGGTCACCCTTGACGAAAGCACTTCTGTGACGCGCGATTTATCGTCATGGAAGTGGACACTTCCGTGATGATAATTTTGGTAATGTCATCGAACACTTCTACAACAGCACAGGTATGACTATCTCGATTCTGTCATAAATTTTTCATGGATGTACATGCATGATAAAAAATGCGACCTACTGTGGCAAACATGTATCATCACGGAAGTGTATTTTTTTGTAGTGAAGGGCCATCCGTGCACCTTCTATGCATGTTGACCGCTTAACAGCATCGATACGCGGCACCGTATTAACAAGCTGCCACACCAAACCAAAATAACAATTCGAAATTGGCTCAGTCGGCCACAGCCGGGCTATGACGTCCTTCATGGCAGTTCCGAACATCTTGTGGAGCTCGGCCCGCTGTGCCATCTGTTCATTCAGCAGTGGACGCTTTGGCGTGTCAAATTGAGACCAGAATAGCCTTTCCGTCACATGTCCTTCTTGCGCGTGGAAAAACTGATTCGCATCGGCAACACTCTTCGGCAGGTCCAAAAAGGCGTCTGGAGAACTCCACAGTTGATTAAGTGGAGCATACTTTGGATCGCCAAACTTAGTTTGCAATAAAAAGGGCTTACCAGCCGCGATCTCCTCAGCTTGTCGGATCTCCTCCCTAGCTGCTCTAGACTCAGACCAAGCTTCCTTCGAATCTTGTAAGGCCTTGTCAAGATCGGCCGCTTTGGCTTTGTTATCTTTCTCAAGAATTTGTCATCGACTAGTGGCATACTTCAGCTCAAGTGCCATAGTATATATTTTCTCCTCGCACTGATGCCGAGCACTCTGCTCGGCCTTTAATTCCATGGCTGCCTTTTCGGCAGCCGCATTACCCATCCTGGCTTGCTCCTTGGCCCAGGCAAGTTCAACCCGAAGGATCTCAACAGCGGCGACACTATCTGCATTTATGCATATACAAATTATCAGTGTCACGCTCATTTCATAATGCTAGCATGTACTGAATGCCCCAAGGACATACCCTGCGCCTCGTCGAGCCACCTATTAATAAGCGTGATGTCATCATCCGCCACATCAACTTTCTGCTTCAAATGTGCTACCTCTGTAGCTTGGGCAGTCGCCATGGATGTAACAGTCTGTGTTTCAATTAGTCAGATCATTTCCTGGGCATATATTTTTGATCCTATGATCGCATCCATTTGGATGTCAACCACAGTCTCAGGGGCTACTATCTATACACAGGTGCAATTCACATTAATAACATAAATGAAATTACCCTACGTACCTCGAAACCTCTTAGCAGGCTCGTAAAGGCTTCATTCAATCCGCTTTTCATGGACCAAACTCTTTCAACCACCGTACCCATCATGGTATGATGTTCCTCTGAGACGGACGCATGTTGCAATATGTCCATCGATGTATCCGGTGCCTATGGATCCGGAACAAGTGGTGTCGTCCCTCAGAACTTCGATAGTCTGGGACTTTTGTTGCTGGTCCCCGTGAGGGCCGCACACCCCAGACCCTGGGCAACCGAAGCATTACCTTCGGGCCCGGTCTTCGCAGCCCCACACGCCACTCGTTGATCGGGAAAGATCCTCCGGGACGACACCTCGGCGTCATCTGCCTTATCAGGCAGGGAGATCTGTGGAGGCGTCTCGCTCTCCATCATCTCCGGAAGAAGATCCCCCAAAGAGGAGGACTATTGAGGAGGGGTCTGTATCGGACTGCAAGCATATATTTTAAATGTTACCCTCACAGCCAGGAAAGAACAGGATATGTTTAAAACACCCTGGTTGACTTACAATTTGGCCGAGGGCCTATCTTTGTGGAGTGACTGCATGTCAACGTCACCCCCTGACTGGGATACCTTCCCCCGCTTAGAAGCTTCTCTCTTTGAGTCTTACGAGGCGGTCCTTTTCTTCCCATGAGGAGAAGGGATGTCACTTCGCCTTTCCCTTCCACCTTTGAAGTGGAAGTTCCAATCTCCCCTGACAAATTGCCGGGTGTGCCTCCAGAATGGAGGCCACCTTGGGCCTCTTTGCTCTCCTTCTTATCGTCCCCCGCCGGCACTTGATATGGCGCCGGAGCCAGCATCCTTGTTAACACCGAATCGGCAGAGTCTTCGGGAAGTGGAGCCGAACACCTAATTCTCTCCGCCTTCCTTAGCCATCCCTGTCCGATTAGAGTTTTATTAGTACATTGTTATGAGTAACTTTACTAAACTGTGTTCGGAAGTCAAGTACTTATCGGAGTATCCGGATGATTGCAGTCAAGACCGAGGTCTTTTGTAGTATCCGGCCACTGTTTTCGTGTGCCAGAGAATAAATTCCACATCCCTCTGAGCATTGTGCCGGAGAAGTGCTGAAGGGTCCATGGGTCTTCTGGATTGAACTCCCACATACGAAGAGGACGCTGCTGGCACGGATGGATCCGGCGGACTAGCATTGCTTGGATGACGTTGGTGAGACCGATGCCCTTTTTAATGAGGCTCAGAATGCGACTTTGCAATGTGTGCACTTCATCAATAGAACCCGGTCTAGCCCTTTGTTGACCCACGATGCAAGCTGTAAAGGAGGGCCAGATCAAAACGTGGGTGTAGCTGCCCACTTTTTACCATGGGGTTCGGTAATGTAAAACTACTCTCGTTGCCGTAAGTAAGAAGATTCTACGAAGGAGCCCTTTGGCCAAGGAGAAGTGGTGAGTTTGCTTATTGAAGCACCTCCGCACTCCGCTTGTTTCCCGTCAATTACCTTTGGTTTCACGTTAAAGGTATTAAGCCATAAGCCAAAGTGTGGGGAAATACAGAGAAAGGCCTCGCACGTGATGATGAACGCCGAGATGTGAAGGAAGGAGTCTGGAGCTAGATCATGGAAATCTAGCCCGTAATAAAACATGAGCCCTCGAACAAAGGGATGGAGAGCAAACCCAAGCCCTCGGAGGAAGTGAGTGATAAACACGACCCTCTCATTGGATTCGGGAGTAGGAATAACCTGCCCTTGAGCAGGAAGCCTGTGGAGGATTTCCACAGTCAGGTATCTTGCCTCCCTGAGCTTTGAGATATCCTCATATGTGACAGAAGAGGCCATCCACCAGCCTTGAAGGCTGGGTCCGGACATGGCTGGAAGCTCGAAGCGACTGGATTGCCCCTTGGGTGTTGGAACTTGAGGTGGGAGGTGGAGGAAAGAACTAGCGTGGAAGGAAAAGGACAGGCCTTAGCCCCTTTATAAAAGCGATGAATATCAAACGTCCCCTCCGCGGCCTTAATACATGCCTATTCCTAAGGAATCATGCCAATAGAACGGTTTGGTTACCCACACCTGTGTTGATGAAAATCCCACGATAAGGGGACACGATCTCTACTTTGACAAGACGTGCCAACAAAAACGCCTCCCAAATCATGGAGGGGCAGGCTAGAAAATGATTCAAAATAATGGCCGAGTGATGATGTAATGTCGTGCTACCAAAATTGTCAGCGGATTGGACTCGTGAAATATTATACTCTCTACGGTTGTGTGTGGAACTTGTTTTGTACAGTCTACTTTGAAGTATTCGTAGAAGGAACCCGCCTTGCAATGCCAAAGACAATCTGCGCGCCGAACTCATCGTCATTGAAGCCTGGTTCAGGGGCTACTAAGGGAGTCCCGGATTAAGGGGTCCTCAGACAGCCGGACTATATACATGGGTCAGACTGTTGGGCTATGAAGATACAAGATAGAAGATTTCTTACCGTGTCCGGATGGGACTCTACTTTGCGTGGAAGGCAAGCTTGGTGATTCGGATATGAAGATTCCCTTCTCTGTAACCGACTTTGTGTAACCCTAGCCCCCTCCGGTGTCTATATAAACCAGAGGGTTTGGTCCGTAGGACAACAATCATAATCTCATAGGCTAGGCTTTTAGGGTTTAGCCATTACGATCTCGGGCATATCAACTCTTGTAATACTCATATTCATGAAGATCAATCAAGCAGGAAGTAGGGTATTACCTCCATAGAAAGGGCCCGAACCTGGGTAAACATTGTGTCCCCTGCCTCTTGTTACCATTAGCCTTAGACGCACAGTTCGGGACCCCCTACCAGCGATCCGCCGGTTTTGACACCGACAGGCAGCACTGAATCACCAATTTTCCATTTATCAAACCAGAACAGAGCAGTATCTCCTTGGTTAACCTAGACCCAGGAAAACTCTCTGAATTGAACAACCAACTTGAGAATATCCTTCCACCAAAAGGAGCCACAAGGGGCAGTTCCTTGGGGCACTAGACCATGATAGTAAGAGCTCCAAATAAGATTAACCCAGGGAATATCAGCTCTATTGAGAAACTTATACAGGTGCTTCATCAGAAGGGCAGCATTTTGTATACCCAGGTTTAAGATGCCCAGCCCACCTTTGTTCTTTGGCCTATAGATAAGGTCCCAAGCAGCAAGGGAGGGAGCAGGTTCCTGCCTGTTTTTCCTCCAAAGACATTGCCTCTGAATTCTTTGCAATTGCTTCAGAATGCCTGGGTTGATTAGCAAACTACAGAGGAAGAAAATAGGCAAAGAGGACAGAGCAGAGTTCAAGTATTGCAATCTGCCACCTTGAGCAAGGAAGGAAGAGCTAGCAGACATTCTTCTTTCCATACAATCAACAAGTGGCATAAGATCAGACATCTTAGGTTTGGTTGTTCCAACAGGGAGTCCCAAATAGATGAAGGGCAGGCTGCCCACCTGATAGCCAAACACAGCAGCTAGCCTAGCAGTTTCCTCCTGACTAACATTAATGGGAATCATACAAGATTTGTGATAATTCACATCAAGTCTAGTGGATTGGGACAAGATCAGGAGCATTTTCTTTAGGGCCAACAACTATGCCTCATCAGTAGGAACAATGAGCAGTGTATCATCTGCATATTGGACAATAGGAAAATCCTTGTCATGGCAAGGAATGGGCAACTGTATTTCACCTCTATGCAACATGGCATTCAATACAGACTGAAGAAGATCTGTAGCAAGGACAAAAAGAAGGGGGCATAGGATCCTCTTGCCTGACTCCTTTTTTGCACTTAAATTGCTTGCCAGGCACCCCATTCAAAAGAACAGAAGAAGTACTAGTTGAAAGTAGATGCATGACCCAGCCAGTCCATTTGGCATTGGAACCTTTGTGCTTCATAATCTCAACAATGGCCTCATGCTCAATTGAGTCAAAAGATTTTTCAAAATCAAGCTTCAAAATTAAGATTGGCCTCTTAGACTGGTGACACTGATGAAGATATTCGAGTGTCCAACCAATGCAGTTCTGGAGAGTCCTGGATTTGATGAAGCCACACTGGTTCTTGTGTATGCAAAGCATGATTAACTCCTGGAATCTGCCACTACAAGAAATATGTCAACTAGTGACCTTATGTTAGTGACCCTGGAAGAATTGGTCATAGATCTATGACCATTTTAGACCAATTGGTCAAATGCTGTTCGGGGGGCTCCAAACCCTAAACTATAACGACCATTTTGGTCAGAAAGGTCATAATTTCCTTACACGAAATGGTCATAAAGCAGACAGCAGTGGTCCGCTGCCTTATTTCTAGCTGATCACGACCAATATAGATGGTCATAACCTTGTAAATTGTGGTGGGTTGCTATGACTAGACGCCACCTCATCAGTTTTGCCTATGTGTCATGTCCATGTGTCAATTTTTGCCCCAGGTTGTGAAGCAACCTATATTTCTGTCATTCCCAAAATTCCCAAAAAAATCTCATAAATTCTTTGGGTCATATGTTCGTCAAATATGTAAAAAAACATTCCTTGCCTAGGTCAAAAATAATTCAACAATATTCATTTTCCTATTTTGTTCAGAACAACACTTTGTGAAGGAAGTGCTATTTATATATTCTTGATTGCCCTCAAAATTTTTGGGCACTATTTCCTATCCATATCATTGCCTCATGACAAAATTAAGCTCCATTTGCCCAGTAAATCTTCCTCGGCAAATTTCCAAAGTTTTTGCCCACCTAGAACCTTTGTGAAAGAAGTACTAGCTATGCATATCCTAATGAGTTGAATTTTTGCCACATATTCTATATGCCTATGTAATTTACCTACACCAAATTTGAGCTCATTTCATTTAGCCAATTTCTATCACTAGTTTTCCGAAGTTTTTGTCCAGAGAAGAGCATTGTGAAGGAAGTACCACTTTGGCATGTCCAAATAGTATCCATTTTCTACAGTGCTTTCCTATGCCCAAATAACCATCCTCCACCAAATGCCAGCTCAATCCATTCATTATTTTGAGCCCAGCTTCAACATTCTTATTTATGTCCAGTGTGGTACTTTGCAAAGCAAGTACCACCTAGGCTCCTCCTTTTGAGCTGAAAATTTGTGAAGACAGTCTTCTTAGTAATTGATCATCCTCAGCCAAAACTCATGCCCATTAGCCATGTGCATTTCCCGTACCGCTAATCAAACACTTGGTTGATAATTCATGTTTGAGCATAGATCAGTCTCCTCATGAGAATCTTATGTTGTAATTTTCTTTCTAGCACCTACCTGGGGAGTTCCCAACTCACTAGACATGCCTAGGCCGCCCAGAACACATGGCAACGCAATGGTCACGCGGTGGGCATGCGAGTTTACGCGCTCTAGAGTTGGGGCCCTCGGCCACCGTCCAAACCTCGACATATCGCCACCAAACCATGTATTTCTGATTAAATAGGTACTTATGTCACTAGAAATGATTTTTGGAAAAAATAAAAAGCAAACTCTGAGGCAGCTGCAGTTCAAGTTTGACCCGCTTCCAACTAAATCGGTAGAAACTTGTCTTTTTCATGAGAGGTGGATCGAAACTTTTGACACCCAACCATTTTGTCAATTGTTCATTAAATATGTCCTAGTATTTTATAAAATTGATTTGGTCCAATTTTGCAACAAAAAAAGTTAATTTTGAGCACTCAGAAAATGGAAAAAATGAATTTTTCGTCCAAAGAAAATGAAAACTTCCTCAGGCAACATTGTTTGTCATTCCAAGATGCACCCTTATGCACAATATAAGATCATTTGAACAAACTATGTCATGAATGTGTGCATAAGATTGAGCATTTGGCTTGAAAGCTATGCATCTTCACACTTGATAGCTCGTTTCTGAGAACACTTTTTTAAAACAATTGTCGTATTACAAGTTTATAATTTTTACTGGTAACTTGGCTACATATAATGACATAATGCGAAGGTTTTCCAATTTTTTGATATTTTTGAATTTTTTATGCCCGTTTCAAAATGCGTTCAAAACGGCGAGAATAACTGTTCCTAGCTAGTTGTTGAATCTTGGAATTTTTTTGGTGTTTCTCTGATTAAATAGATACTTATGTACCTAGAAATAATTTTTGGAAAAAATAAAGAGCAAACTACAAGGTAGCTATAGTTCAAATTTGACCCGGTTCCAGCTGAATCGGCGGAAATTTGTCTTTTTCACGAGAGGTGGATCAAAACTTTTTACACCCAACCATTTGGTCAATTGTGGATTAAATATGTCCTAGTATTTTAGAAAATTGATTTGGTATAATTTTGCAACAAATATATGGTAGGTCCTTCACAAAAAAACTCATTGTGGGAACTCGAAAAAATGGAAAATCAATTTTTCGTCCAAAGAAAATGAAAACTTCCGTAGGCAACATTGTTTGCCATTCCAAGATGCAACCTTGTGCACAATATGAGATCATTTGAACAAACTATGTCATGAATGTGGCCATAAGATTGATCATTTGGCTTGAAAGCCATGAATCTTCACGCTTGATAGCTCGTTTCTGAAAACACTTTTTAAAATAATTGTCGTATTACAAGTTTATAAATTTTATGGTAACTTGGTCACATATAATGACACAATACGAAGGTTTTACAATTTTTTGATTTTTTTTGAATTTTTATGCCTGTTTCAAATGCAGTCAAAACGGCGGGAATGACCGTTCCTAGCTAGTGGTTGAATCTTGGAATTTTTTTTGGTGTTTCTATGATTAAATAGATACTTATGTACCTAGAAATGATTTTTGGAAAAAATAAAGAGCAATCTACGAGGTAGCTACAGTTCAAATTTGACCCGCTTCCAACTAAATCGACGGAAATTTGTCTTTTTCACGAGAGGTGGATCAAAACTTTTTACACCCAAACATTTGGTCAATTGTGCATTAAATATGTCCTAGTATTTTAGAAAATTGATTTGGTACAATTTTGCAACAAATATATGGTAGGTCCTTCACAAAAAAACCTCTTTTCGGGCACTCGAAAAATGGAAAATGAATTTTCCGTGCAAAGAAAATGAAAACTCCCTTAGACAACATTGTTTGGAATTCCAAGATGCATCATTGTGCACAATATAAGATCATTTGAACAAACTATTCCATGAATGTGGCCATAAGATTGATCATTTGGCCATCTATGATATCTGTTAAGCCTTTGGGTCAGTTAGTTTTTTCTAGTACATCTACCATGAATTCAACTTTGATGCTAGGCTAGACGTCTATGGTACACATCTGTAGTGCCATGTCTCTTTATATTTGTAAGTTGAATCCAGCAATAACATGTGAGTAACATTTGCACTGGTGTATGCATTTAGCTATTAAGTGCATATTTGCTACAGCAGACAGCAGAGCAGAGTAGATGTATCATCATTAGTTTTTTGTTGTTGATTTACTAGTAAGTTACAATCCCGTGACAATTGTTTTGGTTGCGGATAGCTTGTGGAATATGTTCGGAAGGGTGTTCTTCCAATATGATAACATTCTGCAGCCTGTGCTCATTTTTATTGCCTGTTTTCCTTGTGATTTATTCGTCTGATTTCTGATATGTTCTGAAGTGTATTCTTCCAATATGATAATATATTCTGAGGGGTATTCTTAGGCTCCTTATTTTCTTTTTCTGATGTCTTGCTTTTGGGGCAGCATTGTACATCATTCTCCTCCTTTATTTATTCTGTGATCTGCCAGTTTGCGTCGTCCATCGCTTTTGTCCAAGTGTTCTTCATCTTGTGTGTCATCTACAAGGCAATCAAGTTAATTAGATGTTGCTCTTTTCATATTCTGCTTCATACATACATGCATATGTGATTGCTCCCTGCCTTCCTACCTGCTACATCATCGCTAGCATAAATCAATGAGAAGAAAGAAATCTACCTATTTTATCTGCAGCCTTTAATGAATTCAATGAATTTGCAGCCTTTACTGAATTTAATGTATGACTGATGAGAATTATGGTACTACTTGTTGTTTGCATCCTATACTTTGCTTGTGAACGATGCTATGTTGTTCTGTAGACTCTCATATATTTTTGTGTTGTTTTTGCTGAATAGATTGAATATCTTTGCCACACATTGTAGCTTGTAGCTTTGCAAACTAACCTTCTCTAGTTCTCTTCCTTTTCTGCATACCGCCCATGGCGTGGACGACGACGATAGCAGGAGGACGCCAGTTCTGGTCGGGAACATGGCCTTATCCTGATCGAGGAGGAGGGACACACCTAGGCACCGGACCTATCCAGCAACAAGGGGTCTGCTCCACTTCTTCCAAGGCAACCAAGTTGCCCTTCCTGAGCTCGACGAGTCCATCCCGGCCATTACCACGCACCGCTCCCAGTAGGTAGCACCTCCCTCTCCCTCTGTTCACTCATGTGCTGCTAATCTCCCTGCACAGGCTGTGCTATCATAATTTCTATAATGGTCGCTGAAGACTATTAGAGCATTGTCCCAAGTGAGGAAAGGATGATGAACACTATGATTCCCCCACAAGTCGGGATGAGACTTTTGACTTTAAATAAAAAAAGAGGCCAAAGAGCCCACCAAAAAAAGAGAAAGGCCAAATAAAAAAAAGAGAAAGGCGAAATAAAAAAATAAAAAAATGAGAGAAAAAGAGAGAAGGGACAATGCTACTATCTCTTTTCCACACTAGTGCTTCGAAATAGCACCATGATCTTCATGATAGAGAGTCTCTTGTGCTATCACTTTCATACACTAGTGGGAATTTTTCATTATAGAACTTGGCTTGTATATTCCAATGATAGGCTTCCTCAAAATGCCCTAGGTCTTCGTGAGCAAGCAAGTTGGATGCACATCCACTTAGTTTCTTTTGTTGAGCTTTCATACATTTATAGCTCTAGTGCATCCGTTGCATGGCAATCCCTACTCACTCACATTGATATCCATTGATGGGCATCTCCATAGCCCGTTGATACGCCTAGTTGATGTGAGACTATATTCTCCCCTTTTTGTCCTCACAACCACCACCATATACCACCATAGTGCTATGTCCATGTCTTGCGCTCATGTATTGCGTAAGAGTTGAAAAAGCTTAAGCGCTGTCGGTGTACTAGAGTAGGGGTACCCTAGTATCCCGAACTTGTGCACGGGTAGTTGCAGCACCCCGCGGCAAGGCTTGCCGGGCGACCACCAAGGTCCTCCGTGGTTCCTTTGGAGCCATTCGAGAACTAAGTATTCAAGCCAAGGAGACAAAGCCCCGGCAAGAGGAGCTTGCCGGGAAGGCCAACCAAGGCATCTCAAAGAACTTGCCGTGACGCGCCACGCGTCCCGGCAAGGCCCGGTGAGCGACAAGCTTCCGGACGCGACAAGACAACGACCGCGTCAAGGCGCTTGCCGCGGCAAGCTACCACTCTGTACCCGCGCTCCAGCACATCCACCAACATGTCGCCCTGGGGCCTTTCTAGGCGCGCGTGGCAAGAGGCTGTGTAGCCAGCGATGCGAGGTGGCAAGCGACGCTGACAAGATTGCCATCGTGGCGAGCGGTGGCGTCCCTGACGGTCCCTTTTTGCACTGTTTGGGCGATGCAGACGGGCATTTAATGCCTTTGTCCCCTGCCGTCAGGGTTAGGTAGGATACGCTGTACAGGTAGTTGTACCAACCACAATTCCTTTTCCATTTTTACCCTTGTCTAGGTTGCCACCTATCGGTGACCCCTTTAGCTTATAAAAGGAGGCCCATGCGCAACGTAGAGGAGGTTCGGTTCGGTCCGAAGGCAGAAAAACACTCACGCTCGGTCTCGTTAGCAGCTAGAGTGTACTGTAGCACTCAGCGCTCCCGAGCAAGAACTCAATACACTCAGACAAGCAGCAGTAGGAGTGTTATCTCTCCGGAGAGCTCCGAAGCTGGGTAAATTGCTCGTGTGCTTCGCCTCGATCCGCTCTTCGTGCGATCTCCGCCCCCCGCCGAACCGAAAGGGGCTCGGTCCGCCGGTCCCGTAGGTGTTTGTGGATCAGTTTCCCCGACATCTTTGGCGCGCCTGGTAGGGGGGCGTCGTGGTTGTGTGAACCTGATCCGGCGTTCACACGAGCTAGATCTTCATCTTCTTCATCGACATGCCACCGAAGAAGAAGGCTTCGGGGGCAACTGTTTCGTCCACGTGGATCCCACCACCACCGGAGCAAACGGGTGGTGGGGTAGACGCCGGCGGAAGGACGGGCGTCGACGAGGGAGCTCACAGTGCTGCCATGTCAAAGGACAAGGCTGTGCAGACCTCGGCGTCCGTACATGCACCGCGCCCATCTCAGGAGGCGCAGGACCGACAGCGTCATGGTATTCGCAGTACCATACGTTTGTTAGACCAAGATCGAGCTGGTGGATCTCGGGGTGCTCAAGACCAACATGCACGCCAACATGTTGGCACGAGCGAGACACGGTCGCTTGGACGGGATACTGCTCCTTCTAACATAGTTAGAAGTCCGAGCATGTCCCGCTCCTCGCACCGCTCCCACTGCCGCCCACCACTCGAGCAGAAGCTTTGGCGCAAGCTCAACTGCTCCTAGATTACCCTCCAACGGCAGACAAGATCAATGAATGGAGGGCCACCATTCAGAGTCTCATCGGCTTCGCCAACGGCGACACTCCGCAGCAGCCGAGTACATCACTGCCGCGGCAGGACCGCCAGGCACGAGCCGATGGCGACGAAACTGGTGGGGGTGCAACCACCATGCACTCTCCACCCCGAAGGCCAAGATCGCTGACTTGCCGGATCCACCTCGACAGCGACTCCACCGCGTCATCAGATCCACGAGCTCATCGCGATCAGCGCCAAGTTCTTCACGAACGACAACAAGAAGACGCTCGTACTCGCATCGAGCGCCGAAGAGAAGCGCAGCGTCAATCAGACCAGCGCGCTGGGCCCTCTGTCGACATGCATGCGCCAGGGGAACCAGGCAACTTGCCATACGCGGTAGGTTGCCCTGCGTTCACTCGTGAGCTGCGGCAAGTCCAGTGGCCCAGCACGAAGAATTTCAAGCCAGACGTACCAGAGAAGTATGACGGCAAGTCGCATCCGTCGGAGTTCCTCAGCATCTACACCATTGCGGTGCAAGCTACCGGGGGGCGGGACGACAAGATCCTTGCCAACTACTTAACGCTGGTGCTCAAGCCCAATGTCAGATCCCGGCTCATGCACTTGCCGGACAAATCCATATCCTCCTGGGCAGACCTATGCCATCAGTTTGTCGGCGCCTTTACAGGCGGCCACAAGCCTCACGGCCAAGAGAGCGATCTTCATCTGCTCGCCCAGAAGGAAGGAGAGCCCCTGCGCAAGTACATTCAGAGATTCAGCCGCGTACAGCACAACATCCCAGATGTCCACCCTGCCGCGGTAATCAGCGCGTTCCACCAGAATGTGCGAAACCGTAGGATGCGGGAGGAGATGGCGATGTGCAAGATCAGAGACATCAGTGAGCTATATGCCCTGGCCGACAAGTGTGCACGTGCTGAGGAAGGGAGGAAACTCCCCGGGGAGAATACAGGAGCAGGAGGATCTGATAGTGAAGATACTGCCCCGGCAAAGAAAAACCGGCGGCGGAACAACAGGAAGAAGAAAGGCAAAGAGGTGCTAGTCGTTGAGCAGTCCGGCAAGAAAGCCAAAGCTTGTAGCTCCGGCAAGGAGATTGCCGTAGGCACCAACCACCAGGCTGTGGCGGTCGCCGACAAGCAGGACGGCACCAACAGGCAGTACTACAAGATCCACCGCACCAAGGGCCATGACCTCCAGAGCTGCAAGAAGGTCGAGCAGCTTGTCGAGCAGCAGAAGGCTGAATACGAGCGGCGCGACAAGGAGAAGGGCCAGGAAGGTGCTGGAGGAGCCGACAAGGCCAAGCTGCGGCAAGGAGACAGACCTCCCCGCGGCCGCGACAAGGATGAAGATGACGACGACGATGAAGATATGGATGATGACGAGACCGATGAGCAGGAGTTCCAGAAAGCCACAGAAGTCATGTGCGTTGACGGCGGTGCTTCTCTGCATACTTCACACCGCCAACTCAAGTAGTGGGTGCGGGAAGTCAATGCGGCAGAACCACCCGTCGAGTCACGCAAGCCTCTGAAATGGTCCAGCACGCCTATCATCTTTGATATTGAGGACCACCCTGATCGCATAACTGCGGTCGGGTGCTTGCCGATGTTGGTTTCACCAACTATCCGCAACCTCAAGGTCACTAAGATGCTAGTTGACGGCGGGGCCGGCTTGAACCTAATCTCCTCCGCAGTACTCCAGAAACTCCAGATCCCTGATAGCAAGCTCGAAGAGACTGGCGCATTCCAAGGAATCAATCCGGGTAGGAGCAAGCCGAAGGGAAAGATCACGTTGCTGGTGACATTTGGCAGTGAGTTGAACTTCAGGACGGAGAGGCTCACTTTTGACGTTGCTGACTTTCCATTGCCTTACAATGGGATACTCGGCCGTCCAGCACTCGCCAAATTCATGGCAGCCTCTCACTACGCATACAACATGCTGAAGATGCCAGGCCCGATAAGTGTCATCTCTGTCCCTGGTGACAAGAAGGATGCTCTTATCTGCGCCGACAAGATCTACCGGGAAGCAGCAGCCGCAACAGATCGCAAGTCACTTGCCGTTGAAGCTCCCGGGGCGAAGAAGAAGACCAAGTCCGGCAAGAGTTCTGATGCCCACTCCGGCAAGCGCACCTCTTCGGAGTGTTGTGCTACCGTCGAGGACGCACCATCAAGCTCCACCGGCAAGTGTAAGAAGACAATGGTAGCTCCACCAGAGACCAAGAAGGTGTCCGCTAAGGAGGACGGCACTGGTGGTACCTTCACCATCAGTGCCACTCTCGACCCTAAATAGGAAAGCGCACTCGTTGCTTTCCTGCGAGCGAATGTCCACGTGTTTGCATGGCAACCGTCTGACATCCCCGGTGTTCCCAGGAAAGTAATCGAGCACCATCTTGCCGTCTATCCTCATGCGCGGCCCGTCAAGCAGAAAGTCAGAAAACAGGCAGTGGAGCGCCAAGAATTCATCGCTGAAGAAATCAAGAAGTTGGAAGCAGCATGCCTTGTCAGAGGAGTGCTCCATCCTACGTGGTTGGCCAATCCTGTAGTCGTGCGCAAGGCAAACGGGAAATGGAGGCTTTGTATCGACTTTACCAATGTCAATAAAGCTTGTCCCAAAGACCCATTTCCCTTGCCGCGCATTGACCAGATTGTTGACTCCACGGCCGGATGTGACTTGCTTTCATTTCTTGACGCATACTCAGGATACCATCAGATCTTCATGGCAGAAGAGGATGAGGAGAAGACCGCATTCATCACCCCATGTGGCACATACTGTTTCGTATGGATGCCTTTTGGTTTAAAGAATGCTAGTTCAAGATTTGCAAGGGTAGTCCATGATGCTTTTGAGCCACAAATACATAGAAATGTGGAAGCCTACATGGATGACATAGTGGTCAAGAGCAAGGACAAGGCAACTCTGATCCAAGATTTAGACGAAACCTTTACAAATCTGCGCAAGATCAACCCCAAGCTTAACCCCGAGAAGTGTGTGTTTGGAGTCCCCTCCAGCAAGCTTCTCGGGTTCTTCGTGTCTCAGCGCGGAATTGAAGCCAATCCCGACAAGATCAAGGCCGTTGAGCAGATTGAAGCACCAAAGCGCCTCAAGGATGTACGAAGACTTGCCGGTTGCGTGGCTGCTCTCAGCAGGTTTATCTCTAGGTCTGCTGAGCGCACCCTGCCATTTTTCAAAATATTGAAAAAGGCAGGTCCAATGAAATGGACTCCGGAAGCGGAGGTTGTGCTGCAGGACTTGAAGAGATACTTGTCCTCCACTCCAACACTTGTCGCACCTAAGCCACAAGAGAAGTTGCTGCTATATATAGCGGCAACCAATCAAGTGGTTAGTGTTGCGTTAGTAGCAGAGAGGGAGGCGGATGGTGAGCCAGCAACCACGGCAGATGCATCTAGCGACAAGCAGGGGAATTCACCGGCAAGCTCTGGTCCCGACAAAGATGCATCTGCGCAGGCGCGTGAGGAGATGCAGAAGAGAATGGTGCAGCGCCCAGTTTACTTTGTCAGTTCCCTTCTGCAAGGGGCTAGGTCAAGGTACTCTGGTGTGCAGAAATTGCTTTTTGGTCTTCTCATGGCCTCGAGAAAGCTGCGCCATTACTTCCAAGCACATGAGATCAAAGTCGTCACTCGTTTTCCGCTGAAAAGGATACTGCAAAATCCAGAAGCAACAGGCAGGATTGTCGAGTGGGCACTGGAACTGTCAAGCTTTGGCCTCAAGTTTGAGAGAACTTCAACTATCCAAAGCAGAGCAATGGCAGAGTTCATAGCAGAGTGGACGCCAACTCAAGATGAAGAAATTCCAGAAACGAGCATCCCCGTCAAGGAAGCAAGCAAAGAGTGGCTGATGTACTTTGATGGTGCCTTCTCGCTGCAAGGCGCCGGCGCGGGCGTGCTACTTGTTGCACCCACCGGAGAGCACCTCAAGTACATAGTCCAGATGCACTTTCCCAAGGATCAAGCAACGAACAATACCGCAGAGTATGAAGGTTTGCTTGCCGGTCTGAGGATCGCAACAGACCTTGGGATCAAGAAGCTCATTGTCAGGGGTGACTCACAGCTTGTCGTCCGCCAAGTGAACAAGAATTATCAGAGTCCGTTGATGGAAGCTTACGTTGATGAAGTGAGAAAGCTAGAAGAGCACTTTGACAGCCTACAGATGGAACATGTTCCAAGAGCTCAGAACGACATTGCCGATGGCCTGTCGAAGTGCGTCGCACTTAAGTTACCTGTGGAACCAGGGATCTTTGTGCTCAAGCTGACTCAACCGTCTGTAACGCCATCAACTGGACAGAGCAAGAAGAGGAAGTTGATTTCTGGTGGCTATTTTCCGGCAGAGCTCCCCGAAGCCGCCGCCAAGAAGGTCCTCAAGATCAACACCAAGGATGCTGAGGAGATGTCTGCTCCGGCAAGCCCTAGGGTTTGTTCCGTTGAAGTAGACGCTCCCGACAAGTTTTGCTCCGGCAAGCTTGCCGGGGAACGTCAAGCTCCGGCCAAGCCGCAGGTTCTCGCCGTAGAAGCGGATGTTCCCGCAGCAGCAGATGTGCCTTTAGTCCTTGTTGTCGAGCCGCAAGCTCCAGCATGGGCACATCAGATTGTCCATTTCCTTCAGACAGGAGAACTTCCCGAAGAGCAAGAAGAAGCGAAAAGAGTAGCCCGGTAGTCAAGTATGTACCAGTTTGTCGACAACACTCTGTACAGAAGAAGACTCAACGGCGTGAAATTGAAGTGTATTCACCGGGAAGACGGACAAAAGCTGTTGGCAGAGATACATGGAGGCATATGTGGTCACCACATTGGCGCAAGAGCACTTGCCAGCAAAGTGTTCCGACAAGGTTTCTTTTGGCCGACAGCCCTCTAGGATGCAGCTGCACAAGTAACCAAGTGTGAAGCATGCCAGTTCCATTCCAAACAGCTACACCAGCCAGCTCAAGCTCTCCAGACGATCCCTTTATCCTGGCCATTTTTGGTCTGGGGGCTCGACATCCTCGGTCCCTTTCCCCGAGTTGTCGGGGGCTTTGAATACTTGTACGTTGCAATCGACAAGTTCACAAAGTGGCCGGAAGTGGAAGCAGTGAGGAAGGTGACAGCACAGTCAGCAGTCAAGTTCTTCAGGTCGATTGTTTGCCATTTCGGGATCCCTAACAGGATCATCACCGACAACGGCACGCAATTCACGAGCCGCACCTTCATGCAGTACGTCCAAGATCTTGGCGCCAAGGTCTGCTTCGCTTCTGTTGCTCATCCGAGAAGTAACGGTCAGCGGAGAGGGCGAATGCTGAAGTGCTGCGTGGGCTCAAGGACCAGGACTTTCGACAGGCTGCGCAAGTGCGGAAAGAACTGGATTGAGGAGCTGCCGGTGGTTCTTTGGTCGATCAGGACGACGCCAAAATCGAGCACCGGCCAGACACCTTTCGCTCTAGTCTATGGAGCAGAGACAGTTCTCCCCACGGAACTCGTATACGGGTCACCTCGAGTGCTCGCTTATGATGAGCTTGAGCAAGAGCAGCTGCGACAAGATGACGCGCTGCTCCTTGAGGAGGACCGTCTTCAGGCTGCTGTACGAGCTGCTCGATACCAGCAAGCTTTGTGCCGCTACCATAGCCGCAAAGTTAATGCGAGAAGTTTCGAGGAAGGCGACCTTGTTCTTCGGCGCGTTCAGTCCGCCAAGAATTCCAACAAGTTGACGCCGAAGTGGGAAGGCCCTTACCGGGTGAAATGAGTCACTAGGCCTGGCGATGTCCGCCTTGAGACCGAAGATGGCGTTCCGTTGAGAAACTCCTGGAATATTGAACATCTTCGTAAGTTTTACCCGTAGGGCGCGGTTGCCGGAACCTGTTCCGGCAACCAACTTTTGTACAAGTCTTGCCAATGTTGCATGTAATCCTTTGTACAAAGCCGAGCACAGACCCCATCCATAAGTAAAGTTCATGTGCTCCGGACATCTTGTCAATTTCATGCTATCTACTTTCTTTTTTGCATGTGTTATCTGACAGTTTGTGCAGCACCTACCCCCAGTAAGCAATAACGAGCCGTAAGGCTCCATATCTTTATTTTCTCTTATTTCTCTTTCTCAAAGAAAGGAATGTTCCCTCGCCCACAAGTTTGCCGGGGGGAAAGGAGAAGATAATGGTGTGGACCAAGCGTCGCTCGAGGAAGTTTCGCCTTACCAGGAAGCAAACGACAGAAAAGCTAAGTTGCTAAAGTTTAAGCAATCAGTTTTAAATTTTTAAGTTATCTTCCTCAAACGACCGTGCTTTGTATGAAAAACCTGTGCGCGGAGGAACCAACTCGTAGCTAGTTGCGCCCTTACTTTGTTTCGAGTCCGCTCAACAACTTAAGTGAGCTGCGACTATTTGCGACAAGGTTTCTTGTCGGTAGCGGCACCGCCAGCAGGCTGCTGACGTCCCGCACTCAGCGCTCGCGGCTAAGGAGCCTGCGCTGACAAGTTCCCTAAAAGCGTAGGGAAAAACATACAAAGGAAGGAATCAAGTAAAGGAAATAACACAGCAATCTCTACCCAAAATAGAGTTATATTACAAGATAGCTTGTCGTAGCTCTAACAGATTGTTCTCATAACATGGCCAGCAGCGACAAGAAAAAGAGAAAACGGGCGGCCTAATCTACGCGATCGCCCTCAACCCTCTTGATCCCGCTCACCTTGTCCACAATGGGTGCGACAAGGGTCTTGAGTGCTTCCAGATCAGCATCCGGCGGCAAGGACCTGAGGACGTTGGTGAGGTTGAGGCCTAGGTTGCGGAAGGCCACCTTCACCAGCACCTTCTAAAGAGCCCCCGCGCAGATCTTGCGCGACTCGTCGGCCAGCTGCTTTGGGATCTTCTCCTGGAGCCGCTGGAGGGCCGTCGCCACGCCTTTGAAGAACAAGCTGAGCTTGGCGCTGGGTTGGAGGTGCTCATCGGAGGAATATCCAAAATCCTTCATCCCCAGCTGCGCCAACTCCCTGTCGATGGCTGCGGCAGCATCCACGAGACCCTCGGTCCAGTGCTCCACAGTCTCCCTAAAAGCGTTCTGGGCGGCAGCAACATTTGCCAGCAGCACCTCGTCGGCCTTGATCTTCTCCTTCAAGGCCACCTCCTGCTCCCTGGCGCCGTCCAGCGTCTGAGTCAAAGTAACCAGCTTCAACTCAAGATCTGCGTTCGAGTCCTTGGCGGCGCTAAGCTCTTTGCTCCTCTCAGCAAGACGACCCTATAGCTCGCCATGAGCGGCGGCGTCCTTCTCGCGCTCACGCTTGAGCGCAGCAAGCTCCTCACCGCTCGCCTTGAGATCGGCCTCCAGCTGCGCCATCTTCGTCTCCAGCTCCTTCTTGGCGGCCTCGGCAGTTGCGGCAGCATCCTATGCTTCCTTGAGAGCCCCGCCAATTTCTTGCTCGCGCGCGGCTAGCTCCTCCTCGTGGCTGTCAAGGTTGACCTTGCGCTGCGCCAACTCGCCTTCCTGCGCAGATAGCTTCTCGGCAGCAAGCCGCTGCTGCTCCTCAACCTCAGCCTTCTCGAGGAGGAAGGTTTCCGCTCCTCGGCGACTTGCTCCCGCTCCTCTGCCAGGGATCGGAGAGCTTCCTGCCTGAGACCCCGGAGCTCCTCCGTGCGCTTCTCGATGTCCACTCCTGCCTTCGCGACAAGCACTTCTCGGGATTCCAGCTTGGCCTGTCGGGCGCGGTAAAGCGACAACAGCTTCCGCAGCAGCCGCTCCTTCGCGCGTCGCTGCTACTGCTTTGCGCGTCGACCAGCGTCAGCCCATCGGAGGCGAGCACCTCTCCGTCCAAGACCTCTCCTTCGACCGGCGCCCTGGAGCTTGACGCCCAGGGGAGCTTGATGAAGATGCCGTCGCCGGCCTTCAAATAGGCGCCAGGCTGGGGCTCTTCGGAGCCTGGCGCTGCAGCAGCAGCGGAGGGATCGGCGGTCGGTGTAGCGCCTGACGCTCCTGCGGTCTCGGGGCCATCAGTGCGACTGCCGGACCCCTCGCCAGCTTCTGCAGCGGCAGCTTTGGCGGCCTCTTCGCCAGCGGGATCATCGGCGTCGGCCTCCTCTTCGGTGGCAACGGCGTCGTTGTTGTTGCCGCGCGCGTTCTCCTCACCGGCGGCCTCGGTTTCCGTCGGCTCCGTGGCAGATGGATCTGGCGACCGGAAAAGGGAGAGAAGTCAAGCGAATATTCAAGCAGAAAATCAGAAGAAGAAGAACCCCAGGGAAGCTTTCAGGCAAGAGGATTACCTGTACTAGGATCTACAGCCACGGTCTCCGCCACCGAGGGGTCGCTGGTGCTGTCCCTTGCTGGAGAACTGTCCCTTGCCGGAGAATTCTCCCTTGCCGGAGAACGCTGCCTTGCCGGAGAATTCTCCCTTGCTGGAGAACGCTCCCTTGCCGGAGATTCTCCCTTGCCGGAGAATGCTCCCTTGCCGGGGAATCCTCCCTTGGCAGTGTAGTCGAAGCAGATGGCATTTCGGGAGCGGCTTCCGGGCACTCCTGGTGAGGCTGCTCTGCTCCTACACAAACCAACAATCAGATATCAGCAAAGAAAGAGCACCCATGCGCGCCTAACAGCAGGAAGTAAACTATATACTTATGCTGGGGGCTGCGCTGGGGGCTGCTTTGGGGACAAGTTGCCGGGTCCGGCAAGGTGGTCTCAGACACGTCCCCTGCTGTCGCGGTGGGTTCGTCCTCAACGACAATCACCGGGCCCTTGGCTCTCTTCGCCGCTCTCTGGGCCAGAGTCCTGAAAAGGAATAGGTTCGGAGTAAAGCAAATCAGATACAAGACGAAACAGCAAGAATTGAAGAATTACAAGTACAGCAAGGGATCTTACTCTTCTTCTTCCTCGTCGGAGATGAGCGCGGAGAGATCGAAGTCCGGCTCGCCTCCAGTGCGATGAGGCGGAGGAGTAGGTTCCCTTGTCCGCTTGGCAGGAGCAGTAGCGGTGGACCGGGAAGACCCCGCTCCAGTTGCCGCAGCGGCGTGAGGCGCTCCCGTGGCAAGAGTGCTTGCCGCGGTAGAGTGTGTCGCGCGGTGCAGCGGCTGTTGACCCGTCTGCCGCCCCGCTACGTCCACGGCCTTGCGGAGACACCTCCTTGGTGGAGATGGGGGCTCCGCTTGCAGCGAGCTGCCTGAAGGTGAGAAGGAGGAGGAGTCCATCTGCAACGAGTCGCTCGCGCCCTCGGCGGGCTCGCTCGACTCAGATCCAGGCCCGACAAGCTCTTCCTTGCCAGCAAGCTCCTCTCGCTCGGCAAGGCTTGCCGCCTCTGCTGCCTCTGCCTCCTCCACGGTGAATCCAAACTCGCCCGCAGCAGTGGCTGCCGCCGCCTCTTCCAGCCTAGTGGCGATGCGCTGCATCTCTGCATCGGTGGTGTCGCGAGTAAGGCTCTTCTGTTCATCGGGGCGGACCGGCACTTCTACCAAGCCGTCAAAGAACTCCTGCACGACGTCGTCCGCAGGCTCTTACCAAGTTGGAACAATTCCATGCGAATCGCACAGCGGCATCATTGCACGGATGCGGTCGAGCGAGGAGTTGTTGCACAGCGGAACGACACCCCTCAGCAACATGAATGGATGTTGAGGATCGCGCTTGAACAGTTCCAGGAGCATCGCGTCCAGTTCCAGGACAGTGAAGTTGAAGTTGAGGCCCGGGCGCAGCCTCATGATATCCGCCACATTCTGGAACTCCCAGGCGGGTCTCCTCCTCTCCTGCAGGGGGGCGATGCGACAGCGAAGAAAATCTGCGCCAACGGCGCCTACGGTGAGCCCGGCAAGCCTGAGGCGTAAGATCCGGGTGACGGCAATCTTCAGCCTATCGTCTTCCGGGGCCACGTTGCTCCAATCGTTGCCGCGCACTATTGGGGCTTGGCGCCGGGCGGTAAATGGCTGCGAGTTCTCCTCGACAATCCAGCACCAATCTGCTCTCCATTCCTCCCACTTGCTGCGGAGCTCTCCCTCCAGATAAGCTTCCTTCTTGCCGACTCTCGAGATCCAGGTGATTCCGCCGGATAAAGGCTCTCCTCTCTCGACTCGGGGCATAAAGAAGTGGCGAAAAAGAGCTACGTCTGGACGGACTCCGACAAAGTTTTCACAGAGATGTGCGAAAACTGCCATGGTCAGAACGGCGTTGGGGGTGAAGTCAAGGAGGCGGAACCCGTAGGTGTTCATGATGTCACAGAAGAATTCAGAGAAGGGCGGGCAGAGCCCGCAGTAGAAGAACAGCGCGAAGAAGGGGTATCCGTTCGGAGCCAGTTCCGAAGCGGCAGCTGAGAGTACCTTCGTGCGCGGATGCGCTCGCGTCTCCGTCCACCAGAAGAGGTAGTAGTACTCCCTCAGCTCCTTCACGGCGAGCTGGGGGGGGGGAAGATTGCCCGCTCCTTTCACAGTGCCGCGAGCCGCTACGCCTCGGCTGACTTCACGCCCTTCCCCTTGTCGGCTTTCGGAGCCATGGCGGAGGTGGTGGGGGAGATCGACGGTGTTGGTGGTGCCGGTGGCGATGGGGGGCGGAGCGCTGCTCTCTTTCAGCTTCGAGAAGAAGGGGGAGCGGCGGAGATTTTTGAGATTGGAGTAGCAACCGGCCAGGTGGACGAACTGCACCTGTTTCCCCTGCTTATAAAGAGGGAGGGGGCGGACGTTCCGTTCTTCCGAATAAAGAAACCACCCACGATCTCTCCCACGATGCCGCATTTAACGCGTGCCATTCGGGGAGGGCGCGGTGGATACGGAGTGAGATACGGCATAACCCAGGCCGCGCGTGCCCGTGCCCTGTTTTGGGCCTGGCCCAACAGCGCTCGGCACCGTGTGTGGCCCAGGCCCGGGGGCTCCTGTCGGTGTACTAGAGTAGGGGTACCCTAGTATCCCGAACTTGTGCACGGGCAGTTGCAGCACCCCGCGGCAAGGCTTGCCGGGCGACCGCCAAGGTCCTCCGTGGTTCCTTTGGAGCCATTCAAGAACAAAGTATTCAAGCCAAGGAGACAAAGCCCCGGTAAGAGGAGCTTGCCGGGAAGGCCAACCAAGGCATCTCAAAGAACTTGCCGCGACGCGCCACGCGTCCTGGCGAGGCCCGGTGAGCAACAAGCTTCCGGATGCGACAAGACAACGACCGCGTCAAGGCGCTTGCCGCGGCAAGCTACCACTCTGTACCCGCGCTCCAGCACATCCACCAACGTGTCGCCCTGGGGCCTTTCCAGGCGCGCGTGGCAAGAGGCTGTGCAGCCAGCGATGCGAGGTGGCAAGCGATGCTGACAAGATTGCCATCGTGGCGAGCGGTGGCGTCCCTGACGGTCCCTTTTTGCACTCTTTGGGCGACGCAGATGGGCATTTAATGCCTTTGTCCCCTGCCGTCAGGGTTAGGTAGGATACACTGTACAGGTAGTTGTACCAACCGCAATTCCTTTTCCGTTTTTACCCTTGTCTACGTTGCCACCTGTCGGTGACCCCTTTAGCTTATAAAAGGAGGCCCATGCGCAACGTAGAGGAGGTTCGGTTCGGTCCGAAGGCAGAAAAACACTCACGCTCGGTCTCGTTAGCAGCTAGAGTGTACTGTAGCACTCAGCGCTCCCGAGCAAGAACTCAATACACTCAGACATGCAGCAGTAGGAGTGTTATCTCTCCGGAGAGCTCCGAAGCTGGGTAAACTGCTCGTGTGCTTCGCCTTGATCCGCTCTTCGTGCGATCTCCGCCCCCCGCCAAACCGAAAGGGGCTCGGTCCGCCGGTCCCATAGGTGTTCGTGGATCAGTTTCCCCGACAAGCGCGTTAAAAAGTATGAACCAATTGCTCGGCTCGTCATCGGGGTTATGCATGATGGGAGTATTTTGTGTAATGAAAATGAAGCATGGCCTAACTATATGATTTTGTAGGGATAATCTTTCTTTGGCTATGCTATTTTGATAGGACATGATTATTTGTTAGTATGCTTCGAGTTATTACTATTTTATGTTTTATAAGCTTTTATCTTGAATCATTTGGATCTGAACAATCATGCCACAATAATGAAAATTACATTGAGAATTATGCTAGGTAGCATTCCACATCAAAAATTCTGTTTTTATCATTTACCTACTTGAGGACGAGCAGGAATTAAGCTTGGGGATGCTTGATATGTCTCCAACGTATCTATAATTTTTGATTGTTCCATGCTATTATATTACCCGTTTTGGATGTTTATGGGATTTACTTTACACTTTTATATCATTTTTGGGACTAACCTACTAGCCGGAGGCCCAACCCATATTGTTATTTTTTTGCCTACTTCGGTGTTTCGAAGAAAAGGAATACCAAACAGAGTCCAAACGGAATGAAACCTTCGGGAGTGATCTTTTTGGAACAAACGTGATCCAGAGGACTTGGAGTGCAAGTCAAGAAGCAATTGAGGAAGCCACGAGGGTGGAGGCCCCCCCCCTACTGGGCGCGCCCCCTATCTCGTGGGCCCCTCAGGCATCCACCGACCTACTTCTTCCTCCTATATATACCCACGTACCCCAAGAACATCAGGGGCGACCACAAAAATCTATTTCCACCACCATAACCTTCTATATCCACGAGATCCCATCTTGGAGCCTTCGTCGGTGCTCCGCCGGAGGGGGAATCAACCACAGAGGGCTTCTACATCAACACCATAGCCTCTCCGATGAGTTGTGAGTAGTTTACCACAGACCTTCAGGTCCATAGTTATTAGCTAGATGGCTTCTTCTCTCTCTTTGGATCTCAATACGATGTTCTCCTTCATATTCTTGGAGATCTATTCGATGTAACTCTTTTTGCGGTGTGTTTGTCGAGATCCGATGAATTGTGGGTTTATGATCAAGTTTATCTATGAGAAAATTTTGAACCTTCTCTGAATCCTTTTATGTGTGATTAAGTTATCTTTGCAAGTCCCTTCGAATTATCAGTTTGGTTTGGCCTACTAGATTGATCTTTCTTGCAATGGGAGAAGTGTGTAGCTTTGGGTTCAATCTTGCGGTGTCCTTTCCCAGTGACAACAGGGGCAGCAAGGCACGTATTGTATTGTTGCCATCGAGGATAAAAAGATGGGGTTTATATCATATTGCATGAGTTTATCCCTCTACATCATGTCATCTTTCTTAATGCATTACTCTGTTCTTTATGAACTTAATACTCTAGATGCATGCTGGATAGCGGTCGATGTGTGGAGTAATAGTAGTAGATGCAGGCAGGAGTCGATGATCATGCCTAGATAATTTCATAATTATTCGCTTTTCTATCAATTGCTCGACAGTAATTTGTTCACCCACCGTAATACTTATGCTATCTTGAGAGAAGCCCCTAGTGAAACCTATGGCCCCCGGGTCTATCTTTTATCATATAAGCTTTCAATCTACTTTTATTTGCATCGTTACTTTTCCAATCTATATTATAAAAAATCAAAAATATATTTATTTTATCATATTATCTCTATCGGATCTCACTTTCGCAAGTGGCTGTGAAGGGATTGACAACCCCTTTATTGCGTTGGTTGTGAGTTCTTGTTTGTTTGTGTAGGTGTGTGGGACTTTTGAGGAGCCTCCTACTGGATTGATACCTTGGTTCTCAAAAACTGAGGGAAATACTTACGCTACTATTGCTGCATCACCCTTTCCTCTTCATGGAAAACCAACGCAAGATCAAGACATAGCAAGAAGGATTTCTAGCGTCGTTGCCCGGGAGGTCTTTGCTCAAGTCAAGGCATACGAAGTACCCATCAAACTCATCTCCCTCGCATTTACATTATTTGCCATTTGCCTCTCGTTTTCCTCTCCCCCACTTCACCCTTGTCGTTTTATTCGCCCTCTCTTTCCCAATCTCCTCTCTCTTTTCTGTTTGCCTTCTCGTTGCCATGACCAAATTAAAAAGAACTGAGGGTCCTTTCCAGGGTTCTAATACCTTTGATAATCCCTCTATCCTCTCTAAGCTCATAAATAATGATGTCATGGAAAGACCTACCGGTGTTACCAATGAGAGCTTGAATAATTGTGATGAAGATGACTACGGAATCTTTCGTTATTTACTTGATGAGTCTTTAAAAGATGCTTGGGATAGGTTATTAAGGATTCGGGCTAGCTATGTACCACAATATCAAATTGAGGATTCGGGCTAGCTATGTACCACAATATCAAATTGAGGTTTACTTAAAAAGTTTCTATGTTGGCTTACCCGCTTCTTTCAAGCAAGTTATAGATCTATTTTTGAAGAAGGTTTTCTTGAAGGGGATGCTATAGATACCTATGAAAGAATGAAAACTATATTTGGGCACCCCATGAATGACAAGGTTGAATCTACCACCCTATTATGCTTTTATCAAAACAAAATTATCAAAGAGATGAAGGCTAGTTTAGATGCAAATTTCCGTAACGTGCTTAATATTACTTCCTCCATTAATGGAAATGTGCTTTCCCAAAATAGAAAGATGAATGCCATAGAAAGGAAATTTTCTCTTTTCTTTCCAAGTGCCAAAGATGGCACCACTTAGATCTATCCTCGCTTTTATGCCTAGCTAGGGGCGTTAAACGATAGCGCTAGTTGGGAGGCAACCCAATTTTATTTGTGTTTTTTTGTTTTTGTTTCTGTTTAGTAATAAATTTTGCATCTACCTTCTGTTTAGATGTGTTTTTATGTTTTATTAAGTGTTTGTGCCAAGTAGAACCTATAGGATAACCTATGGTGATAGTTAATTTGATTCTGCTGAAAGACAGAAACTTTGCACGCACGAAAATAATTTTAGTAATTCACAGAAACGTAATTTTGCGTTGATTCTTTTTTCTGTAGATCAATAGACAAATTTCCCAGGACTTAATATTTTGGTAGGATTTTTAGAGTTCCAGAAGTATTCGAGAGTTACAGATTGCTACAGACTATTCTATTTTTGATAGATTCTGTTTTTCGTGTGTTGTTTGCTTATTTTGATGCATCTATGGATAGTATTAAGTGGTATGAACCATAGAGAACTTGAAATACAGTAGGTTTAACACCAATATAAATAAAGAATGAGTTCATTACAGTACCTTATGTGGTGGTTTTTCTTTCTTTCACTAACGAAGCTTATGAGATTTCCTGTTGAGTTTTGTGTTGTGAAGTTTTCAAGTTTTGTGTAAAGATTTGATGGACTATGGAATAAGGAGTGGCAAGAGCCTAAGCTTGGGGATGCCTAAGGCACCCCAAGATATTCAATAATAGCCAAAATCCTAAGCTTGGGGATGCCCCAGAATGCATCCCCTCTTTCGTGTTCGTTTATCGGTAACTTTACTTGGAGCTATATTTATATTCGCCACATGATATGTGTTTTTCTTGGAGCGTCTTGTATGATATTAGTATTTGATTTTTAGTTTTCCACAATCATCCTTTCTTTACACACCTTTCGGGAGAAGCCCACTTGATTAGAATTTATTAGAATACTCTATGCGCTTCACTTATATCTTTTGAGCTAGATAGTTTTTGCTCTAGTGCTTCACTTATATCTTTTAGAGCACGGCGGTGGCTTAATTTTGAAGAAATTGTTGATCTCTCATGCTTCACTTATATTATTTTGAGAGTCTTTTAGAACAGCATGGTCTTTGCTATGGTTATAAATTTGGTCCTAGAATGATGACCATCCAAGTTGGGTATAATAAAAACTAACATAGAAAGTGCATTAAACACTAGGATCAATTTGATGCTTGATAATTGTTTTGAGATATAGAGGTGGTAATGTTAGAGTCATGCTAGTGGGTAATTATGAAATTGAGAAATACTTGTGTTGAAGTTGGCAAGTCCCGTAGCATGCACGTATGGTAAAAGTTGTGTGATAAATTTGTTGCATGAGGTGCTCTTTTGATTGTCTTCCTTATGAGTGGTAGTCGAGGACAAGCGATTGTATTTTCCTACCAATCTATCCCTCTAGGGGCATGCGCAGTAGTACTTTGCTTCGAGGGCAAGTAGACTTTTGCAATAAGTATATGAGTTCTTTATGACTAATGCGAGTCCATGGATATACGCACACTCACCCTTCCACTTTGCTAGCCTCTATTGTAGCGCACAACTTTCGCCGGTATCATGCACCCATTATTTACCTTCCTCAAAACAGCCACCATACCTACCTATTATGGCATTTCCATAGCCATTCCGAGATATAATGCCATGCAAATTTCCACCGTTCCGTTAATATGACACACTCCATCATTGTCATATTGCTTTTTGCATGATCATGTAGTTGACATTGTATTTGTGGCAAGGCCACCCTCATAATTTTCATACATGTCACTCTTGATTCATTGCATATCCCAGTACACCGCCGGAGGCATTCATATAGAGTCATATTTTGTTCTAAGTGTTGAGTTGTAATTCTGGAGTTGTAAATTAATAAAAGTGTGATGATCTTCATTATTAGAGCATTGTCCCAACTGAGGAAAGGATGATGAAGACTATGATTCCCCCACAAGTCGGGATGAGACTTCAGACTTTAAATTAATAAAAGAGGCCAAAGAGCCCATCAAATAAAAAAAGAGAAAGGCCAAATAACAAAAAGAGAAAGGCCAAATAAAAAAATAAAAAAAATGAGAGTAAAGCAGAGAAGGGACAATGCTACTATCTCTTTTCCACACTTGTGCTTCGAAATAGCACTGCGATCTTCATGATAGAGAGTCTCTTGTGTTGTCACTTTCATATACTAGTGGGAATTTTTCATTATAGAACTTGGCTTGTATATTCCAATGATGGGCTTCCTCAAAATGCCCTAGGTCTTCGTGAGCAAGCAAGTTGGATGCACACCCACTTAGTTTCTTTTGTTGAGCTTTCATACATTTATAGCTCTAGTGTATCCGTTGCATGGCAATCACTACTCACTCACATTGATATCTATTGATGGGCATCTCCATAGCCCGTTGATACGCCTAGTTGATGTGAGACTATCTTCTCCCCTTTTTGTCCTCACAACCACCACCATATACCACCATAGTTCTATGTCCATGGCTTGCGCTCATGTATTGCGTAAAAGTTGAAAAAGCTGAAGCGCATTGAAAAGTATGAACCAATTGCTCGGCTCGCCATTAGGGTTGTGCATGATGGGTGTATTTTGTGTAATGAAAATGAAGCATGGCCTAACTATATGATTTTGTAGGGATAAGCTTTCTTTGGCTATGCTATTTTGATAGGACATGATTATTTCTTAGTATGCTTCGAAGTATTACTATTTTTATGTTTTATAAGCTTTTATCTTGAATCATTTGGATCTGAACTATCATGCCACGATAAAGAAAATTACATTGAGAATTATGCTAGGTAGCATTCCACATCAAAAATTCTATTTTTATCATTTACCTACTCGGGGACGAGCAGGAATTAAGCTTAGGGATGCTTAATACGTCTCCAACTTATCTATAATTTTTTATTGTTCCATGCTATTATATTACCCGTTTTGGATGTTTATGGGCTTTACTTTACACTTTTATATCATTTTTGGGACTAACCTACTAACTGGAGGCCCAACCCGTATTGCTGTTTTTTTTGCCTATTTCAGTGTTTCGAAGAAAAGGAATACCAAACGGAGTCCAAACGGAATGAAACCTTCGGGAGCGATCTTTTTGGAACAAACGTGATCCAGAGGACTTGGAGTGCAAGTAATGAAGCAATCGAGGAAGCCACGAGGGTGGAGGACGCCCCCCCCTACTGGGCGCGCCCCCTATCTCGTGGGCCCCTCAGGCGTCCACCGACCTACTTCTTCCTGCTATATATACCCACATACCCCAAGATCATCAGGGGCGACCACAAAAAACTATTTCCACCATCGTAACCTTATGTATCCGCGAGATCCCATCTTGGAGCCTTCGTTGGCGCTCCGCCGGAGGGGGAATCCACCACGGAGGGCTTGTACATCAACACCATAGCCTCTCTGATGAGTTGTGAGTAGTTTACCACAGACCTTCGGGTCCATAGTTATTAGCTAGATGGCTTCTTCTCTCTCTTTGGATCTCAATACCATGTTCTCCTTGATCTTCTTGGAGATCTATTCAATGTAACTCTTTTTGTGGTGTGTTTGTAGAGATTCGATGAATTGTGGGTTTATGATCAAGTTTATCTATGTAAAATATTTGAATCTCCTCTGAATTATTTTATGTGTGATCAAGTTATCTTTGCAAGTATCTTCGAATTATTAATTTGGTTTGGCCTACTAGATTGATCTTTCTTGCAATGGGAGAAGTGCTTAGCTTTGGGTTCAATCTTGTGGTGTCCTTTCCCAGTGACAGCAGGGGCAGCAAGGCACGTATTGTATTGTTGCCATCGAGGATAAAAAGATGGGGTTTATATCATATTGCATGATTTTATCCCTCTACATCATGTCATCTTTCTTAATGCGTTACTCTGTTCTTTATGAACTTAATACTCTAGATGCATGCTGGATAGCGGTCGATGTGTGGAGTAATAGTAGTAGATGCAGGCAGGAGTTGGTCTACTTGTCACGGACGTGATGCCTATATACATGATCATGCCTAGATAATCTCATAATTAATCGCTTTTCTATCAATTGCTCGACAGTAATTTGTTCACCCACCGTAATACTTATGCTATCTTGAGAGAAGCCACTAGTGAAACCTATGCCCCCCAGGTCTATCTTTTATCATATAAGCTTTCAATCTACTTTTATTTGCATCTTTACTTTTCCAATCTATATTATAAAATACCAAAAATATATTCATCTTCTCATATTATCTCCATCAGATCTCACTTTCGCAAGTTGCCATGAAGGGATTGACAACCCATTTTTTGCATTGGTTGCGAGTTCTTGTTTGTTTGTGTAGGTGTGTGGGACTTTTGAGGAGCCTCCTACTGGATTGATACCTTGGTTCTCAGAAACTGAGTGAAATACTTATGCTACTATGGCTGCATCACCCTTTCCTCTTCAAGGAAAACCAACGCAAGCTCAAGACGTAGCATAGTCAAATTCATCCTTTTTTAATACTAGCACTAGCACATCAGAGTAGTAATACTTGTTAGATTTTGAGTATGCCATTAGTGCTAAAAGAACAACAGCAACCACCAATTATCATACCATGCCTCTATTTTGGTAACTAGTTGCCGCACTCAATTAAATTAGCCTACCGACTAATCTAGTACTCCCTTCGTTACGATTTACTCGTCGTGGTTTTAGTTCAAATTTGAACTAAAACCATGACAAGTAAATCATAACGAAGGGAGTACATTATTAATTGTTGCTCTTCCACTATTTCGGTATCTCTTGGTTTGCAATGGTACAGCTATAAGTGTCATCTTCTTGAATGGTCTGTTCATAATATTTTTGCTCCATTTTTTCCAATTCTTCTCTCATTCATGTAAGAGGGTGACAAAGAAAGCCATGTTGCCATTTCGTTTGTTCCCATCCCTGACTATGGTCGTCCAGCTAGTCTGGCATGCTGTTCATCTAACTATGGTTGTCCAGTGAGTCCATCATGTTGTCATTTTCTTGTAAAGCAGTACTGTATCACACTTCTAGAGCTCGTTACACTTGTAGAGCTTGTAAAACAGTACTGTATCACACTTGTAGAACTTGTAGAGCTCGTTACACTTGTAGAGCTTGTATTACACACGGTCATATGTATTGGCACGGATAGAGCTTGTTACTGTTGTTGCCATTGTATTACGTGATTTGGTTGCTCTTATTTGAAGTATTGTGTGAGCTTTTTGTTTGCCAATTTAAATACTGGTAGAAATATAAAGAATATGAGCCTGATAGATGGGACCCACTTACCAGAACATGACCAATGGGACCCCTGGGACCCATCTGACTAGTGGACCCATTTAATAAAAAAGGAAAAGGAAATTGTTCAAACAAAAAGGCCACGGCCCGACAATAAAAAAGGCTGCAACATTGGGCTTGGCCCATGAAGTCGACCAAAAATTGATAGGAAAAAAAGTAGAAAGGTTGAATTAATGGGCTCAGCCCATCTAAAGCACTGAAATGGATCGGGCTGATTCTAAGTAACGACCTTTTCAATTGGTCGCAATTTTGCCACGTCGGATCCGACGTGGCCTGGGCAGACAGCCACTGACCAAAGCAAAAGGTCATGGGTTCAACGACCTTCTATTTTGGTCGTAAACGTCTACGACCTTCTCATTTAGAATGTCGTTAATTTCAGTTTACGACCGCCAGCTTTTGACCTTCTGTTTTTGGTCACAAAAAGGTTGCAAATGAAAAACAATGACCTTTAAGTAACCAATAGTCAAGGTCACAAGTTGACATATTTCTTGTAGTGTGTTAGCAGCCATTTTGGACAAGAACTTAACTCCCATACCTGTGAGAGAAATGGGCCTAAAATCCCCAACAGCCTCAGGAGATGATTTTTTAGCAACCAAAGTGATGTATGAACAATTGATATTTTCAAGCTTGGCCCTACCATCATAAAAATCCTGAGCCAGAGCATAGAACTCCTTACACATAATGTGCCAACACTTCTTGAAAAACAAACCATTGAAGCCATCAAGTCCAGGAGCTTTATCCACAAGCATATGCTTGACCACATTATCCATTTCCTCCACAGTGAAAGGTTTAGTTAGAGTCTCCAGACCTGGCACAGGATGTAGCAAAGATTTTAGATCAAAACCCATAGTAATACCTAAGGGATTCCTAGATTAGGGGGTATCCGGACAGCCGGACTATGTACATCGTCCGGACTATTGAAGCATGGAGATACAAGACTCAAGACTCCGTCCCGTGTCTGGATGGGACTCTCCTTTACGTGGAAGGCAAGCTTGGCGATTCGGATATTGTGATTCCTTCCTTGTAACCGACTCCATGTAAAGCCTAGCCCTCTCTGGCGTCTATATAAACCGGAGAGGTTGGTACTTAGAAGGCCGATCACAATTACAATCATACCATCATAGGCTAGCTTCTAGGGTTTAGCCTCTATGATCTTGTGGTAGATATACTCTTGTACTACTCATATCATCAATATTAATCAAGCAGGAAGTAGGGTTTTACCTCCATAGAGAGGGCCCGAACCTGGGTAAACATTCTGTCCCTTGCTTCCTGTTACCATCACCCTAAGACGCACAGATCGGGACCGCCTACCCGAGATCCGCCGATTTTGACACCAACATTGGTGCTTTCATTGAGAGTTCCTCCTTGTCGTCTCTTCAAGGCTCGATGGCCCCTTCGATCATCATCAACGACACGGTCCAGGGTGAAACTTTTCTCCTCGGACAGATCTTTGTGTTCGGCAGCTTCGCACTGCGGCCTAATTCGCTTGGCCATCTGGAGCAGCTCGACAGCTACGCCCCTGGCCATCAGATCAGGTTTGGAAACTTGAACTACACGATGGACATTTGCGGAGACTTGATCTTCGATGGATTTGGGCCTGCGCTAGGTGCACCGGACAGTCACGACGAGCACGGCTTAGACCTGCTGTCGGACAATGCTCGGATATCACCCCTGTAGTAGCCCCGGACTTAAATCTGGAGCAGGCTGCGTTGCCTAAGGACGGAGGGATGGACCCCGCCTCGCAGGCCGTACACTCATCAGCGGTGGGGCCGAACACAGGCCTCACTTCTGAGGAAGCCTGTGACTCCGGAACCCCGGATTCGTATCCGGTTGTAGGTTCCAGTCTGCGCGCTCCCGAGCCTGTCGAGCCTGGTTGGGATCCAGTAATGGAGTTTGCCGCTGCGGATATCTTCCAGCACTCGCCCTTTGGCGACGTACTGAACTCGTTAAAGTCTCTCTCTTTGTCAGGAGACTCATGACCGAACTATGTCCGGCTCGAGTGGGAAGCAGGCGACGAAGGAATTCGTTGCCCACCCACCACCCACTTCATTGCCACGATCGATGATCTAACTGACGTGCTTGACTTCGACTGCCAAGACATCGACGGTATGGACGACGATGCAGGAGAAGAACATGAACCACTGCTCACTGGGCGGTGGACAGCCACCTCTTCCTATGATATATATATATATATATATATATATATATATATATATATATATATATATATATGGTGGACACTCTGAAGGAAACCGATGGCGATGAGGCAACGGAGGATAATCCCTCAGGGAGAAAAGCAAAGCATGGGTGTCATCGGCGCCGCTCCAAGCCCCGCCATAGCAATACCGGCCCAGAAAACAAAAACAATCCGGATGGCGCCGAAGAGGAATACAACCCTGATCAGCCCTCCTTTGAGCAGGACGAGCAGGATGATGAGCAGGTCAGCCCAGACGAATGGGCGACCGACAGATATCCAGAGAAGGACAACTACATGCCCCCCCTCCGAAGACGAGATTAGCCTCGGCGACGACGAGTTCGGCGTGCCTGAGGATCCCGTGGAGCAAGAGCGCTTCAAGCGTCGGCTTATGGCCACTGCAAGGAGCCTAAAAAAGAAGCAGCAGCAGCTACAGGCTGATCAAGACCTGCTCACAGATAGATGGACTGAAATCCTGGCAGCCGAGGAATACGGACTCGAGCGCCAAACGGCTGACCGGCCACCCCGTGGTCGGGATAAAACAGGATATCAGCCCGAATACCAGCCCACGCCCCCATGCCAATACACTATGGCCCGGGGTAACAGGCAAGACCTGCAAGATGTATTGGAAAACAACGCAGGACAGCCAAGATCAATCTACGGATCGCGGGGGCACGCCACAACACGCGACGATGACCGTCACGCCGGATACACTACCAACAAGTCTGGCCGGGCCGAACATAGCTACCTAGACAAATTCTAACTGCGTAGCCACATAGCCCGGCACAGAGGCGCCGCGCACCCCCTCTGCTTCACTGATGAAGTGATGGATCATGAATTCCCAGAAGGGTTCAAACCCGTAAACATCGAATCATACAATGGCACAACAGACCCCGCAGTATGGATCGAAGATTTCCTTCTCCACATTCACGTGGCCCGCGGAGACGATCTACATGCCATCAAGTATCTTCCCCTTAAGCTCAAGGGACCTACCCGGCACTGGCTAAACAGCCTGCCAGCAAACTCCATTGGCAGTTGGGAAAACCTCGAAGACGCATTCCTCGACAACTTCCAGGGCACATATGTGCGACCACCGGACGCCGATGACTTGAGCCACATTACTCAACAGCCCGGAGAGTCGGCCAGGAAATTCTGGACTCGGCTCTTAACTAAAAAGAACCAAATAGTCGACTATCCGGACGCCGAAGCCCTGGAAGCTTTTAAGCATAATATCCGCGACGAGTGGCTCGCACGACACCTTGGCCAGGAAAAACCCAAGTCCATGGCAGCCCTCACGACACTTATGACCCGCTTTTGCATGGGCGAGGACAGTTGGTTGGCTTGCAGCAGCACCACGCCACACTCTGGCACTTCGGATGTCCGCGACAATAATGGCAAGCCACGGCGCAACAGACATAAGCGACGGAACAACGGAGACAACACTGAAGATACGGCAGTCAAAGCCGGATTCAGTGGATCCAAGTCCGGTCAGCGGAAGAAGCCGTTCAAAAGAAGCAATCAGGGACCGTATAGTCTGGACCGCATACTGGAGCGGTCGTGCCAAATTCATGGCACCCCGGACAAGCCAGCCAACCATACCAATAGAGACTTCTGGGTGTTCAAACAGGCCGGCAAAATAAACACCGAAAACAAGGACAAGGGGCTGCACAACGACGATGACGAAGAGCCCCAGCGTCCGAACACGGGGGGGACAGAAGAAATTTCCCCCCAGGTGAAAACGGTCAACATGATCTACACCACCCACATTCCCAAGCGGGAACGGAAGTGAGCACTACGGGACGTCTATGCGATGGAGCCAGTCGCCCCCAAATTCAACCCATGGTCAGCTTGTCCGGTCACCTTTGATCGTAGGGATCACCCTACTAGCATCTGTCACGGCGGCTCAGCCGCATTGGTCCTAGACCCAATCATCGACGGATTCCACCTCACGCGAGTCCTTATGGATGGCGGCAGCAGCCTGAACCTGCTTTGTCAGGACACATTGTGCAAAATGGGCATCGACCCTTCAAGGATCAAGCCCACCAAAACCACCTTTAAAGGTGTAATTCCTGGGGTAGAGGCCCGTTGTACGGGCTCTATAACATTGGAAGTGGTCTTCAGATCTCCGGACAACTTCCGAAGCGAAGAGTTGATCTTCGATATCGTCCGTTTCCGTAGTGGTTACCACGCAGTGCTCGAACGAACCACATTCGCTAGATTCAATGCGGTACCACACTATGCATACCTCAAGCTCAAGATGCCAGGCCCGCGCGGGGTCATAACAGTCAACGAAAACATGGACTGCTCTCTCCGTACAAAAGAGCATACTGCAGCCCTTGCGGCCGAAGTGCAATGCGGCCTCCTCCGGCAAACCACCAATCCGGCGACGACAAACCCGAGCACCTTCAAGCGAGTCCGGAGCACCCCGCAACAGGATCATCAGGCACGACAGGAGCGCGACTAGCAGTCCGGCCTCCGCGCAAGCCCCATCAAAGCAGCATTTGTGCCACGCGTACACAATTACGCACTCAAAATACCATGGGCATAGGCGGAGGCGCAGCAATGACTCAGTCAACAGTGCGCGATCACCGCCGCATACATTCATAACCTTCCCTTTTTATCTTTCAGGACATTGCTTTAGGGCAGCCTCTTCAGAAGAGCCGGATTGCCAGACTTACATAGGGGAGAAAACCAAGGAGGCAATAGGCTTTGCGCACAGAAGGAAATACCCACGTGGAATCTATTTACGATCGTTATACCTGTTTTGCATACCTGTACGCAACCTGCCCCTGGATAGGACATGTCAAATAGTCCTTTTCATCTCTGATAAATGCACTCATTGTAAACATACGCTTAAACATATTATTCATCAATGGGAGATCATATATAGCATCAGCTTATTATTCTTATTTGAGCATTTTTTTCTTAGAAATGTTTATTTGATATTGCATCCATACACCTTGGTATGGTCAGTTTGCCAGGGGTTTCTCATGGCACCCCATAATACGGCAAGTAAAGTCCGAGCACTTTCAACAGTGCGGCACCCCGAACTTATAGCACTATATGCATCAGCTCCGAATCATGTCTTGGGTCCATAGTTGGGTTAGCCCGGCTCCCTTGTTTTGGTACCTTACATTCCGTTATATCGCCTAAGGTAGTGCAGGGAGACCTACTGCGATTGTGTCCCGGTTCTTTCGGACAAGCACCTCAGTAGAGAGCCAAAAACTGACCGGCATGATGCAGTGAGAGCTGGTCGCTGTTTGAGAGGTCTTAAAATCCTTAAAGATTTTTTCCGCTTTAGGCGATGAATCGGCCTCATCCGATTATGGCGTATATAGCGCCCCAATTCGGCCTTCCGAATTCCAGGGGCTTCGCCAAAATTTAAAATTATAGACTTCTATGGCTAAGTGAAAGTTATAAAGCCGCATAGTCCGATTGCCTTGTTCGCTACGCCGGATACCTCCTTGAGGGACCAAACATTTGGATAAAGAGTATCCGGGTTTTTCCAGGAACACCCCGGTACTAGTTACGTGGGGGCGGAAGCTGACGACTGGCCTACTTTCAGAATTTTATAAATAGCCGCACAGAAGGTAATATTTTAAATCAAACAGTGCTACATAGCACAATTAACTTCGTCTTTAAATTACAATAGTGGCAGAGGTATATTTAGTCAAAGATCTTGTCCTTGGTACATTCATCGGTTATGAGACGAGCACCCTTCATAACACCCTCATAGTACTTCTCGGGATAACAATGCGCCTTGCCCTCCGGCGGCCCGTCCTTCACCAACTTCTCCACATCCAGCTTGCCCCAATGCACCTTCGCGCGGGCAAAGGCCCGGCGGGCACCCTCAATGCAAATAGATCGCTTGATAACTTCAAGCCGCGATCAGGCCGAAGTAGCTAGTGGGCAGGGGCTCACCAGGCCACATCCGGACTATGAAATCTTTCATAGCCACCTCGGTCGCCCTGTGGAGTTCGACCAACAGCTTCAGTTGGTCACTCAGAGGCATCGGGTGTTCGGACCCAGCATACTGGGACCAGGACAGCTTCTCCATTGAGCTACCCTCCTGGGCACGGTAGAACTCCACGGCATCTGATATGCTGCGTGGCAGATCTGCGAATGCCCCTGGAGAGCTCCGAATTCGGGTAAGTAAAAGAAACGCCTCCTCCACATGTTTCCTTTGCATAAAGAATTTCTTACCCGCCGCTATCTTTTTGGCCTACTGGATTTCCTGTTGTGCCTTCTCGGCTTAGGCCTTGGCATCTTTCATACACACAAGGGCCTTCGCAAGCTCGGCCTCTTTCATCTTCAGATCATGCTCCATGGACTCGAACTTCTTGCCGAGGTCCCGGAGCTCTTGCTGTACCTCGCCCACTCTAGCGCTTTACTTTTTGCGCTCCTTGTATTCCAAGGCCGCCTTGTCTTCGGCCTCGGACAGTGCCTTCTTCAGGGACACCACTTCGGCGGTGGCCCCTGTTACACAGTCATGACGCTTCATCGTTAGACTAACCAATTTTATCTATCCTTAAATACATAAGAGCGGAGAATCACTCACTTTGTTCTCTTCGAGCTTCCTCTTCGTGAGGTCGAGCTCTCCCTGCGCCTGCTCCAGGTCCCACTTTAGTTCGGCAACCTCGGCTGTGCGGGCAGCAGCGGCAAGCAGCACAGCCTGCTTATTCACATGAATATTTATTATTAGACTCATGCGGATTATAATTAACCCTCTGTTTGGCTTTTCTTTCCGAACACCAAACAGAGCATCAAGGGCTACTACCTATCGGGTGGCAACTTTACACTTTTTTATTACTTACCTCAAAGCCCGTCAGGAGACTTGTGCAGGCTTCGGTTAGTCCGCTTTTGGCGGACAGAACCTTTTGAATCACCACACTCATAGGAGTACGGTGCTCGTCATCCATGGAAGCGCCTCGAAGCGCTTCCAGCAGACTATCCGACGCTTCTGTTGCGACGAAAGTCATCGGCACGGATGGCACGCCCTCCCTAGCGAGGGGACGCCTACCCACATCTGGAGCCATTGAAGGCTCCGGCACAGTATCCGGATGAGAGTCCGGCTTGCCGTGGCTCTATTCGGCACGATCCGCGGGGATCTTGAACCCCGCGTGTCGGACGTCCGGAATTCCGCCTTCGGGCGTCTCTAGAGTCACCTCCCCCCGCTCTGGGAGCCTTTGGGATAACACCTCCATGTCATCCGCGGGCTAAGGAGTAGTGGCCGTCGGGAGCGAGTTCATCTCTAAATCTCTTAGGGACCCGGCCGAACAAGATACCTCGGGATGGACCCTAGCCGGACTACATATATGTTCGGCGTTATAAAAAAGAAAAGACTGTGAAGTAATGTCATGATAGAGTGCGGATACTTACGATCACGCTAGGGGCTTCCCCCTGGGAAGCCACCCCTCCTCGCTATGGGCGACCGTGGCAGAGTAGTCCGGAAGGGACACCTTTCCCTTATTGGACGTCCCAGCCTCCCCCTCCGGGGCGGCTTTCCTCTTTTCTCCTCCCCAGTGCGGGGAGGTATAGTTTTTTCTTGCTTCCCCCCACCTCATGCGGGAGGAATCTGTCTTGTCGTCATCAGACGACGTGGGTATGATAGCCTTGCGCCGATGGCCTTTCCCGGCCCTCTGGTCCGCCTTCTCAGGCCCCCCCATCCTCTCCGGACGGGGCGGCCCCTCCTTCTTCTTCCCCCCCTTCAGGGGAGGAGTTTGCCTTGTCGTCTTCGGACGAGGCTACTGGTACAATCTTATGCCGGAGACCCTTCGTGGTCCCCGAGGCCTTCTTTTTGGCCTTCTTCTCCGGCACCTTGTAGGGCGCCGGGACCAGCATCTCCGTCAGGAGAGCATCAGCTGGGCCTTCTGGCAGCGGAGCTGGACAGTCAATCTGCTCCGCTGTCTCCACATAATCCTGAACAAATATGCACAATTACTTAAAACTCCCCCATGAATATATTGGGAAGAACCGAATCCAGTGGTAGTCTGAAAACTCACCTGACTAGGAGGCCGCGCGGCGTGAAGCCTGCGGTCCTCGGATGTGGGAGGAGGTACTTCGGAGGCCTTGAACAACACCTTCCATGCGCCATTGTGCGTCATGTCATAGAGCTTTCGGAGCATCTGGTGTTCAGCCGGGACGAACTCCCACAGATTGAATGCCCGTCTTTGGCACGGAAGGATCCGGTGGACAAGCATGACATGGATCACGTTGACAAGCTTGATGTTCTTGTCCTTCATGCTCTTGATGCAGTTTTGGAGTCCGGTCAGCTCTCTAGGTTCGCCCTAGGCCAGGCCCTTCCTTTCCCAGGAGGTGAGCCGCATGGGGGTTCTGGATCGGAACTCGGGGGCCGCTGCCCAGTTGACGCCACGTGGCTCGGTGATGTAGAACCACCCCGACTGCCACCCCTTCACGGTCTCCGAAAGGAGCCGTCAAAGCAGGTGACACTAGGCATCTTGCCCGCCATGGCCCCTCCGCAATCTGCTTGCTCGCCGCTCACGATCTTCGGCTTCACACAGAAGATTTGCAGCCACACGCCGAAGTGAGGCCTGATGCGGAGGAAGGCCTCGCATACGATAATGAACGCCGAGATGTTGAGGACGAAATTTGGGGCTAGATCATGGAAATCTAGCCCGTAGTAGAACATGAGCCCGCGGACAAAGGGATGAAGTGGAAATCCCAGTCCACGGATGAAGTGGGCAACAAACACGACCCTCTCGTGGGGTGCTAGAGTTGGAACGGTCTACCTGGCGTCCAGTAGCCGGTGCGCGATGTCTGCGGCCAAGTATCCGGCCGCCCGAAGATTCGCGATATGCTTCTCTTTCACAGTGGAGGCCACCCACTTGCCTCCTGCTCTGGACATGTTTAGCTATGCGGAGGAGACTTGGGCTTGGGCGCTGGAGCTCGAGGGGGCAAGAGTGGGCAAAGGAGGAAGAAGGTGTGGGTAAAAATGGGGAACTCTTATTCCTTTATAGAGGCAACGAAAGCGGTGCACCTCCCCACTTGCCCGCTGAGAATCGCTTACTTCTCAAGCGCCACGATTGATGGCGTGGTGGGATTACCCATACCGTATTGATGAGAATCCGATGATAAGGGGACACAATCTCTGCTTTGACAAGACGTGTCAAGGAAACTGCCTAGCAATATGCGTTGTGGCTGGTTGTGGGAAAACGGTTTGAATAATGATCTGACCGTAATGACATGTCACGTTGTCCAAAAAGTTGTCAGCAGATTGCATTTGTTAAATATCATTCTCTCTATGGCGGTATGTGAAGATCATTTTGCAGATCCGGACACGGTCTACGTGTTCGATAATTACCTTGGAGTATTCGGAGAAGGAACCCGCCTTGCAATGTCGAAGACAAGACTGCGCGCCGGACTAATCATCATTGAAGCCTGGTTTAGGGGCTACTGAGGGAGTCCTGGATTAGGGGGTATCCGGACAGCCAGACTATGTACATCGTCCGGACTATTGAAGCGTGGAGATACAAGACTCAAGACTCCGTCCTGTGTCCGGATGGGACTGTCCTTTGCGTGGAAGGCAAGCTTGATGATCCGGATATTGTGTTTCCTTCCTTGTAACCGACTCCATGTAAACCCTAGCCCTCTCTGATGTCTATATAAACCAAAGAGGTTGGTCCTTAGAATGCCGATCACAATTACAATCATACCATCATAGGCTAGCTTCTAGGGTTTAGCCTCTACGATCTCGTGGTAGATCTACTCTTGTACTACTCATATCGTCAATATTAATCAAGCAGGAAGTAGGGTTTTACCTCCATCGAGAGGGCCCGAACCTGGGTAAAAACACCTGTGCCCCTTACTTCTTGTTACCATCAGCCTTGATGCACAGATCGGGACCCCCTACTCGAGATCCGCCGGTTTTGACACCGACATTGGTGCTTTCATTGAGAGTTCCTCTGTGACATCACCGTGAGGCTCGATGGCTCCTTCAATCGTCATTAACGATGCTGTCCAGGGTGAGACTTTCCTCCTCGGACAGATCTTCGTGTTCGACGGCTTGGCGCTGCGGGCCAATTCGCTTGGCCACTTGGAGCAGATCGATACCTATGCCCCCGGCCATCAAATAAGGTTTGGAAACCTGAACTACACAGTGGATATCCGTGGAGACTTGATCTTCGACGGATTTGTGTCAGTGCCAGAAGCGACGAACAGTCGCGATGAGCACGGCTTAGACCTGCTGTCAGACGTCGCTCGGGATATCGTCCCGGCAGAAGCCTCGGATATAAATCCGGGACAGGTTGCTTCGCTTAAGGACGGAGGGCTTGACCCCGCCCCACAGGCCGTACCTTCATCGGTGATGGAGCCGAACACGAGTTTAACCTTTGAGGGAACCTATGACTCTGGACCCCTTGATTCATATCCGGACGCAGGTTCCAGTCCACGCGCCCCCGAGCCTGCCGATCCTGGTTGGGCTCCGGTGATGGAGTTCACCGCGGTGGACGTTTTTCAGCACTCGCCCTCTGGTGACATGCTGGACTTATTGAAGTCTCTCTCCTTGTCAGGAGACTCTGGGCCGAACTATGTCAGGCTCGAGTGGGAAGCGGACAATGATGAAATTTGTTGCCCACCCACCACCCACTTCATTGCCACGATCGATGATATACCCGACGTGCTTGAGTTCGACTCCAAAGACATCGACGGTATGGACGACGGTGCAGGAGAATCATAGTAGCCACCACTGACCTGGCAGTGGACGGACACCTCCTCATATAATATATATATATATATGGTGGACACTCCGAAGGAAACTAATGGCGACGAGGCAATGGAGGACAACCCCTCAGGAAGAAAGGCAAAACATGTGCGTTATCAGCACCACTCCAAACCCCGCCACACCAAAAACGGTCCCGGAAAAGAGAGTAGTCCGGACGGTGCCAAAAAGGAATACAACCCGAGTCAGCCAACACTTAAGCAGTCCAGACCAATGACAACGGGATACTGGGAGAGGGACAATCACACACTTCCCTCCGACGACGAGGCAAGCCTCGGAAACGACGAATTCGGCGTACCAGCGGACCCAGTGGAGCAAGTTCGCTTCAAGCGACGGCTCATGGCTATAGCAAGGAGCCTGCAAAGGAAAGAAGAGCAGCTCATAGCTGACCAAGATGCGCTAGAGGATAGGTGGACCAAGATACTGGCCACCGAAAAATACGAACTCGAGAGCCCCAATAAAGGGCACACACAACACAACTGGCTACCCCGACTGGAGCAGGAAAACCATGGGCACGCACACAGATGCCCATGCATCACTACGGTCCAAGGCGGCAACCAGCAGATACGAAGAGGCACCCTCAGACCTCGGCATAAAGGTCATAAACATCAAAACAAGGAAGCTGGTGCCAAGTCCAGCAATGCTCAGTCCGACAAACAGGCAAATAGCAACACAAGCCTACTCGACCGAAGATACGCGCTGGATCAACCGTGTGAAATTCACGGTACCCTGAGAAGGACGGCAAAGCATAGCAATAGAGAATGTAGGATTCTCAAAACAAAACGGCTCGTCACACGCCAGAAGCAATAAAGGGGAGATGTCTCGTCAAGAACCCCCCCCCCCCCCCCAAGAACATAACAGTACGGCCGACCGCCCAGGACCACCTAAACCACGGCAAGTTAATTGCAGTGCCTCTGGACCTAGTAGTCTGGGGGCTCTATAACACACAAAGCCCACAAGGTTACGACACCACGGAAAACATCTCCTAAAAGATGTAAGGCGCAAAGGTCAAATTCTGTTGGCCCACCATTCTAAACGGTCGCCTTCGGACAATCCAAAAATGCTACGCCAAAAATAAATCCTCGGCACCTTTCCCATATGATAGCTTAACGTATGCTAATGGGAAAAACCACGTAGATTCTACGTGGTAAGTCACCCAGGCCAACCATCCGGACATCCACTGCGGAGTCCGTACTGCCTCACGGTCTAATGACTGGGCACACCAGGGCCCGATTAGGGACCCCGGGAGCAACAACAAAGAGGACACCCGACCGTCTTCAAACATTTTGCATTTGCAAGCTAAAAATTGACGCAGAACAGAACTGGCGGCATGGAATTATCCCGGACACACAAAGGAAGGAACATGCAGGTAGAAGGCAGTTCAGATTCATTCTCGACCCGCTCACAGCCCCCTCCAGTCCGGCCATAAGAGGTTCCGTCAAACAACACTTCTTTCCATACATCATACTAATATGCATAGACATAAAATTCTACTACAATGCATAAATAGCAATTACCAGCTGCCGTTTATCTCCGACACCTCTTTGCCGAAAATGAAAGCCACGCTCCGCGTTTGCCTGGTTGCACTAGGGGCTCCACAGTACGGAAAGCAAGTCCGACCACCTTTTCGGTCATTCGGCACCCCGAACTTATAGCACTATATGCATCTGCTCCGAATCATGTCTTGGGTCATTGGTTGGGTTTGCCGGGCTCCCATGTTTTGGTACCTTATGTTCCGTTCTATCGGCTAAGGTACCGCTGGGAGAACTACTGCGATTGTGTCCCGGTTCGGCCGGACGAGCACCTCAGTAGAGAAAGCCAAAAACCGACTGTCATGATGAGGCGAGAGCCGGTCCGCTGTTCGAGAGGTCATAAAATCCCTAAAGATTTATTTCGCATAACGCCATCATAAATGCTAAGTGCGACGGATCCGTCTTCTGATCAGGCGCCAATAGAGCCCCTAGTTCGGCCTTCCGAACACTAGGGGCTGCGCCGAACATACTCAAATTCCTATGGCTAAGTGAGAGTAATAAAGCCCTATAGTCCGATTGCCTGGTTCGCGGAAAGACACGCCTCCTTAAAAGGACCCAAATATGGGATAAAGAGCATTCAGATATATCCCGAACACCCCCGTACCCTTTTTACGAGGGGGAAGAAGCTGACGATTGGCTAACTCCCAGAATTTGCAGGCAATAAACAGCCGCACAGGAAGAACATATGTTCAAATAAAACAGGCAATATATAACAAACATGCCATTATCCCATATTACAACAAGTGGCACAGATGCCCTCATGGAAATATGATGTCTTTGGTACATTTGTCCGCCACAAGGCGGGCCCCTTTCATCACACCTGCATAATACAGCTCGGGCTTGCGGTGTTCCTTACCTCCGGAGGCCCCTCAGTGAGCAGCTTTTCCGCGTCAAGCCTCCTCCAATGCACTTTCGCATGGGCAAACGCCATACGCGCGCCTTCTATGCAGACTGATCGCTTGATAGCATCTAGCCGAGGACATGCGCCCACGATCCACTTGACGAGTGTGAAGTAGCTGCTTGGAATCAGATCCACGGGCCACAGCCGGACAACGAAGTCCTTCATGGCTAGTTCGGCCGCCTGGTGTAGTTCGATCAGCTGTTTCATCTGATTAATAAATGGCACCGCATAGTTTGGTGCCAGATACTGCGACCAGAAATCCCTCTCTGCAGTCTTCTTCTCCTCGGTGCGATAGAATTGAGCAGCATCTGATATGTTGCGAGGAAGATTCGCAAAGACCCATGGAAAAATAAGAATTCAGCCTGCCGCTCGGATTCTTCACATTTTAACATACACGAAGCTAAGAATACAGAAGGCCTTACCAGCCGCCACCTTTCGGGCCTCCTAAATGTCCCGCGCAGCACCCCGGGCTTCTTCCCGAGCACATTCTGCATCCTCGAGAGCTTGGGCGAGCTCGGATTCTTTCCCTTTCAGACTCTGCTCCAAGTTCTCGCTTTTCCTCACAGCTTCCTGGAGCTCCCGCTCAGCGGTGAGGACCCTAGCCTCGTGTTTTTCATGAAGCACATGTTCGGCCTCAGCCTTTTTGTTGGCATCAGCCAAAGCTTTCTTTAGTGCCTCGTATTCGGCACATGCTCCTGGAGCACACAATACTAAAAAAAATATTCTGCACAACCACGCATTCGTGCCAACTCCAAGACAAATGTTTTTAACATACCTTGCTTGTCTTCCAGTTGCTTCCTCACACGGTGGAGTTCTTCCTTGGATCGTGCAAGGTTCTGCTTTAGTTCAGACACTTCCACCTCAAAAGCGGAAGTCCTCCCTGTGGATGCCTGTTTTCACACCAAAGGGTATACGTCATTTTTGCATGCTCCTGCGAAGGCAGGGGGTTTGAGCCCCTGCCCGGCTCTATCTCCTTCACCGGACAGTGTATCAGGGGCTACTACTTATATTATGACAATTTCTTAAGGGTTTCCTAGGAGACATACCTCAAAAGACTTTATAAGACTAAGGCAGGCCACGTTCAGCCCGCTCTCGGCGGACTGAATCCTTTTAACAACCTCTCCCACAAGGGCCTGATGTTCATCGACAATAGACGCGTTCCTCAACGCTGTCAATAGACCGCCAGGTAGCTCTGCTTGAACAGAGGACGCTGGCAGTGCAGGCTGGCCCCCCGCCATCAGGGGGGCTACTCGCTCGATCCCAGAACCCTAGAGGTCCCGGGGGCTGTATCCATCCCTGCGTGTTCGGCACTAGGGATATGTCCTCCCTGGTCCGGGTCTTGTCGAGACGACACCTCGGTGTCGCGCCCAGACTTGGGGGAAGGGGCCTGCGGAGGCGTCTCGCTCGCCAAAGCGTCCGAGTCCAATGAATCCTCCGACGAGGACTGTTCGGCACGGGACCTTGCCGGACTGTGCATATGTAGGCAATAGTCAAAACCACTATACTTAAAAACGATCCCGGACGCATATGTGTGTTCGGATACTTACGACTTCTCCAGGGGCTGGGCCCTGGGATCCCACTCCGGGCTGCTATCGACAGCTGTGGGGGATGCCCCTTGGAGGGAATGTTTCCCCCTCTTGGGCGATCCGGCCTCCAGAGATGCGGAGGCCGACCTCTTCCTCACATCGTCAGACTGAGGCTCATCCTCCTCTGCTTCCTCCTCTTCGTCCTCGGACGAATGATCGTCGTTGGAGTCTTCAAATCTAGCGTACGAAGCCCCACGATGGCGAAGGCCACCCCGGGTCTTCTTGGCCTTCTTGGAGGCCTCCTTCTTTGGCGCCTTGTAGGGCGCGGGGACCAACATCTTCATCAGAAGAGGTCCGGCCGGTTCCTCTGGTAAGGGGGCTAGACAATGCAGCTGCTCCACCTTCTTTACCCATCCCTGGGGTTGCAGTGAAACACGATTAGGGTGTCTCTCGCATGATGTGCCAATTAAAGCATGAATAGACAGGGTGTGGCTGTGACTTACCGAGCTGGGAGAATGGGACGCGTGATACCCGCGGTCCTAGGCGGGGCCCGGCCATGACTTGCCGGACTTAAAGAGCACCTTCCAGATGTCCTTGTGGGTGGAGTCGTAAAGCTCCAGAAGGGTTTGGTGCCCGGCCGGATCGATCTCCCACAGGGTACAAGCTCGGCGCTGACAAGGGAGAACCAGGCGAACTAGCATCACCTAGACTACATCGACGAGTTTGACATGCCTGTCGATCACACCCTAGATGCGTGTCTGGAGCAATAACAGCTTGTCAGGCAAGCACCAATTCGGGCCCTTCTCGGGCCAGGACGTGAGCCATAGTGGAGCTTCGGATCTAAACTCTGGAGTTGCCGCCCACTTCTTGCCGCGTGGTTCGGTGATATAAAACCACTGCTGCTGCCACTCCTTGACGGAGTCGTTGAAAGCGCCTTTCGGCCAGACAGCCTTGGGCATCTTGCTTACCATGGCGCCGCCGCATTCGGCGTGTTCGCCACTCAGCACCTTGGGCTTCACATTGAAAATCTTCAGCCATAGGCCAAAGTGAGGCAGGATCCGGAGAAAAGCCTCACACACTACGATGAACGTCGAGATATTGAGGAAGGAGTTGGGGGAAAGATCATGAAAATTGATCCCATAGTAGTACATGACTCCCCGAACGAACAGGTGAAGGGGAAACCCGAGCCCGTGGACAAAATGGGGAAGGAACATGACTCGCTCATGAGATTCGGAAGTAGGGACGACCTGTCCCGCCGGGGGAAGACGGTGGCCGATCTTCTGGGCCAGATACCCGGCTCCCCGGAGCTTCTTGATGTCCTTCTCCTGGACAGTTGAGGCCATTCATTTGCCTCCTGCTCCGGACATCTTCAGAAAAACTTCCCTTCAGTGAGGAGGAGAGTGCTTGGGCGTTAGGGCTCACACGAAGGAGAATGAGCAAGCACGAGAAGGAGGCGTGGGTGAAAGAGAAAGGAACCTGACCTCCTTATAAGGGCGATAAAGGCTTTTTGTGCTTCCCCACTTGCCTGGTGGAACCCGTCCGCCTCCCGCTCGCCACGATTAGCGGCACGGTTAGATTACCCATACCCGTATTGATGAGAATCCCGTAATAAGGGGACACGATCTCTGCTTCGACAAGACGTGTCACAGAGACCGCCTCGTGATATGCGGTGTAGCTGGTTGTGGGGAAACGGTTCGAATAATGATCCGACCGTAATAACATGTCACGTCATCAGAAAAAGTTGTCAGCGGATTGCATTTGTGAAATATCATTCTCTCTACGGTGGTATGTGAAGATCATCTTGCGGATCCAGACACGGTCTATGTGTTTGATGACCACTTTGGAGTATTTGAAGGAGGAACCCGCCTTGCAATGTCGAAGACGATACTGCGCGCCGGACTCATCGTCATTGAAGCCTGGTTTAGGGGCTACTGAGGGAGTCCTGGATTAGGGGGTATCCGGACAGCCTAACTGTGTACAACGTCCGGACTATTGACGCGTGAAGATACAAGACTCAAGACTTCGGCCCGTGTCCGGATGGGACTTTCCTTGGCGTGGAAGGCAAGCTTGGCGATCCGAATATTATATTTCCTTCCTTGTAACCGACCCCATGTAAACCCCAACCCTCTCCAGTGTCTATATAAACCGAAGAGGTTGGTCCTTAGAAGGCCGATCACAATTACATTCATACCATCATAGGCTAGCTCCTAGGGTTTAGCCTCTACGATCTCGTGGTAGATCAACTCTTGTACTACCCATATCATCAATATTAATCAAGCAGGAAGTATGGTTTTACCTCCATCGAGAGGGCCCGAACCTGGGTAAACACCTGTGTCCCTTACTTCTTGTTACCATCAGCCTTGACGCATAGATCGGGACCCCCTATGTCGGGACCCCGACTCAATGCCACATCGATCTAGCATGTAACACCTCATATCACTTTGCGGCCTCACGCACGGTATCCCCACGGGTGTCGCCTTACCTTGGCCCGGGACCGTTTGCGCCTTTTGGCACACGTATATGACAGTGTCGCTAGCATCCATATGATAAGGAGCCCGGGCTGACATGGCTAGTCGTAAACCCAAAGTGGCACTAACTTATAGGGACAGGCATCCATGACCCAGCATCGAACGTGTTGGTCATCAGCGAGTGAATCCAGGATGTAGCACTGGGCTAACAGGACTCCGGTGAACCGGGCTGTAGCGGGCTAACAGGACTCCGGTATTCATCGCGTGACATTTCCCCGAAGGGACAGACACAGGAACGAAGAAGGACACATGTCGGCCAGCCTAAGTGATCCGGAGCAGTAGCAAGCTACCAGGGCTCAGTGGAAGCACTAGGAGACATTTCCCGGTAAGAGAGACTACCAAGGATAAACAACTAGATAGTCAGATCCCACACATAGCAATACACATTACACGTACGCATAACATGCAAGTATGTGCTGTACAACATGGCATCACAGCATAACTCAACAACTCATATAGATAAAGGCTCAGAAGAGCCATCATAGCATTTATTACAATCAGGGGTCACATGACCCAACATTCAGAGCATACAAACAACAAACGGAAGCATTACATGTCTGAGTACAAACATCTTTAAATGAAAAAGGCTGAAAGCCTGACTATCTACAACATCCAATCAAGATCGTAGCTGAGGTACTAGCTACTAGTCGAAGTCCAAGAGAACACTAGTAAGACCGAGGTCTCTGCTGCAAAAACATAAATAAAGCAACATGAGTACAAGGGTACTCAGCAAGACTTACATCAGATCCTATCATACATGCATTATTTCAAGAGGGTAATGTGGGGTTTAGTTGTAGCAAGCCAGCTTTGACTCTGTGGCTATCCTGTTCTACGACTACCAGAACTTCTTTGAGGTGATATGGCGCACACGAGTCCACTAAACACCACACAATACACCGCTATGGGTTCATTCCCGTCTCCCTACGAGAAGGCCATCCATAGCACTCACACTTGTCTTGAGCATTTTAGAGTATCCACTTCAAGTTGTCTATGTACCATGTAAGCATCCAAGAAGTCCATAACCGCGGACCCGGCTATTCGAGTAGATCATGTTAACCCTGCAGGGGTGTACTTCTTCACACACGCTCTCGCCACTTACCGCCATGTACACGTCATGTATCTCGGCAACCTTCAAGCAGAAGCCTGGCGAGGGTGTCGGCCACGACCTGACTAACCACACAAGACTCTAATCCAGGTTTATCGCCTATTCGGGTTCCATCCGCAAGGAGATCCGGCCGGGGTTTCACTCACGGCCCCAAATGATGTGTGCAGGGTTCCCAAGCCCACCTCGCCGGATGGATCTACGCTTGGTACACCGTGCCACTTGTGCCTAGTCTGTCCCAAGCCCACCTGGCCGGGTGCCACTTGGTAGACTACTAACACTGCCTACAAACACCAGAAACTAGTTGCGACTCCTGGACAGAGATCAAGTTGGTTAATAAGTCGAGAGGGCTTGGAGCGCCCGGAGCCCAATGTGTGGTAGTATCGAGTCATTGGACAACATACATAGAACTCAGTGCTTAAGGACGGTTCCAGTGAGACAACCCACCATGTACTCCTACATGGCCTCTCACCGCTACCTTTACCAAATCGTGTTCACACACTTCACTCTCAACATCGGAACATATCATAACACTCCAATTCATTCCCAATGAATCAGACCTGACACAACTCTAAGCAATAGCAGGCATAGCATGGTAGGAACACAACATGGCTCAATCAACTCCTACACATGCTAGTGGGTTTCAACTATTTACTGTGGCAATGACAGGTCATGCAGAGGAATGGGTTCAACTACCGCAGCACAAAGTAGCAGATGAATCGTTGTTGTCCTAATGCAATAACTGAGAGCAGGAGCGAGAGAGTAGGATTGTATCGGAATGAACAAGGGGGTTTGCTTGCCTGGTAAATCAACAGAGGAGGCACTGCTTCACAGACAGGTACTCTGGAACGGACTCCGGAGCAGGACCTATCGAGAAGGAACGGTGCCAACAATCAATACACAAGCATATGCAACAATATGATGCATGAACATGGCATGTAGATGTGATGCTGTTTGAGCTAATGCAACTAGTAATCATTTGGTTTGAAGTCCATTTGAACCAAAAGCTCAAGTGCAACTCTAAAATAAGTCTCTTAATATGCCATAATGTGTTTTCTCATATTCAGCATGTATAAGTTGGTTTTTCATGCATGAAACTAGTATAGATGGATAGATTACATTTTTCTGATAATTTTTCATATATAAATTATTTCAATCTGAGCTACGGTTGAATTGATATGAATTTTTGAAGTTTAAATCAATTTCTGGAATTTCCTGAATTATTTTAATTCCAGAAAATATATATTGCGCCAGCATGACGTCAGCACGACGTCAGCAGTCAACGGCGGCTGACTGGGTCAAACCTGACGTGTGGGGTCCACACGTCAGTGACAGGGGGTTAAACAGGGTTAGATTAACTTAATTAAAAGATTAGGGGGGGTCGGGGCCCACTGGTCAGTGTTAGTGGCTAATTAGGTTTAGTTACTATTTAACTAAAATTAGCAGGGCCTGGCCCCACTAGTCAGCGACCCTGGGGGGGTCAAACCCCAGGTCAAACAAGTCAAGCCCGCCGGCGGTTAGTCGCCGGCGAGATCCGCGGCGTACTTGTGCCCCGGGTTTCCTCTGTGGTGCTCCAAATGGCGCGCGGCTAGGCGCATTGGAGAGCTAGCTCGATGGCGCGTCGGGCGGTGGCCGTGGCTGGGCCTGGGATGGCCGGAGTCGGCGGCGGCGAGCTCGGTTGCGGCCGCCGGAGTTCGGTCGTGCACGAAAACGCGTTTGGAGCTCGAAGACGAGCTAAGCAAAGCGCTAGGGATGCTCTACGGGGCCTTACGAGCTTGTTGGACTCGCCGGGGTGACCAAATGGTCACCGGAGCTGCGTCGACGGCGAGCTCGGCGGCGGCGGAGGTTCGGCCATGGTGGAGAAAGGGCTACGGCGTGCGGGTGACTAAGCGGAGAGGGGGAAACGGTGGCGGAGCTCACCGCGGTTGCAGCGGGCGTCGAAGCGGGCTCGGGGACGCACTGGAGATGGCGGGTGGCGATGGGATCCACGGCGGCCAGCGATGAAGAAGACGACGGTGTCGGTGATGGGGCGCGTCCCTGGTCACTTGGCTCGTCGAGGACGATGCGGACGACGAGGCGGAGCTTCTAGGCACGGGCGGAGGGCGAGGGGAGGCCGGTGGCCGCGGCAACGGCGAGCGGTGGCGTCGGTGGTGTTCGGCCGTGAGAGAGAGAGTGACAGAGGAGAGGACGAGGGCGAGGGAGAGTGTGAGAGAGGTCGGGGTAGCTGCGTGGCGTCTCCGGGGCATCCAAACGAGGAGGGGAGAGGGCAGGCAGGCAGAGAGGGAGGTGGCGTGGCGCGGCGGAGCGCGCGCGCGTCGGGCACGCGCCCGTCCTCCTGTCGGGGAGGAAGACGACAGAGGAGGGGGCCAGGTGGGCTGGGCCGGCGCTGGCTGCTGCTGGGCTGCACAGGGAGGAGGCCCAGGTAAGTATCCCTTTTTATTTCTTTTTCTAATTTTCTGACATATGTTTTGATTTAGTAATAATACTAAATCAATTTATTTTCTTATGCCAATTTTTATGGAAGCTAGTTATATTATTCCAGAGCTCCTTTATAAATGGCATAATTTTTGGACAATATTTTATATATATAACAATATATATCCAAAGCAAATAATTACTGCATTAATTCCAAATGCCCAAAATAAATACTTATGAGGTCCTAAAAATATTGGTTTGATTTTTATCTCTGTCCAATATTTTCAGAGAGCAACATGAGCATTTTCTTGGACCTTTTTGGAGCAATTTTTATTTGGGTCATTTCCAAAAATGATTCTGAGGGTTTCACAAATCCCCATTTCAAAATTAAATGGAATTTAAACATGATGCACAAATGACTAGCTAGCCTAGGTCATACCAGACTAGGGATGTGACAACTCGCCCCCACTTGAAAAAATCTCGTCCCGAGATTCAAGGGTTGATGGAAAGAAAGCGGGGTACTCCAGTCGAAGACGATCTTCTCGCTCCGAAGTAGCTTCTCTCTCGGAATGATGAGACCACTGAACTTTGAGAAACTTGATGTTCTGACGTCGGGTAACACGCTCTGCTTGATCAAGAATGCGAACCGGGTACTCTCGGTATGTGAGGTTATCTTGGAGATCAAGCGTTTCGTGGTCCACTCCGCGGATGGGATCCGAGAAGCAACGCCTGAGTTGAGAGACGTGGAAGACATCATGAACTCGAGAAAGATGTGGGGGTAGTTCCAACTGGTAGGCAACCTCTCCTCGTTTAGCGAGAATATGAAAAGGACCAATGTAACGAGGAGCCAACTTGCCCTTGATACCGAAGCGATGGGTACCCTTCAAAGGAGTAACCCGAAGGTAAGCTTTGTCGCCAATTTCATAAGTCATATCCTTATGATGACGATCGCACTGGCTCTTTTGACGAGACTGGGCTGTTTTCAAATTCTCACGAATGATGCGAACTTGCTCTTCTGCCTCCTGGATCATGTCCGGTCCAAAGAATTGTCTTTCACCGGTTTCTGACCAGTTCAAAGGTGTTCGACATCTTCATCCATAGAGAACCTCAAAAGGAGCTTTCTTGAGGCTGGATTGATAGCTATTGTTCTAAGCAAACTCGGCAAAAGGAAGACATTTCTCCCAATCCATACCGAATGAGATAACGCAAGCTCTAAGCATGTCTTCGAGAATTTGGTTGACCCGTTCCACCTGACCACTCGACTGAGGGTGGAAAGCGGTACTGAAGGAAAGATGGGTTCCCATGGCAGTTTGGAAACTCTCCCAGAAATGAGAAGTGAAAAGACTGCCACGGTCTGAATTGATCTCTAGTGGAACACCATGAAGTGACACTATTCGAGAAATATATAAGTCAGCGAGCTGACTAGCGGTGATACTCTCTCGAACAGGAAGGAAATGAGCCACTTTGGAAAGACGATCAATGACTACGAAGATAGCATTATTCCCTTTCTTGGTCCTGGGAAAGCCGGTGATGAAATCCATACCAACTTTATCCCATTTCCATTCAGGAATGGCTAAAGGCTGAAGGGTGCCAGCAGGTCTTTGATGCTCTGCCTTAACGCGACGACAAACGTCACATTTAGCAATGAACTCAGCGATTTCTCTCTTCATCCTAGTCCACCAGAACCTCTGGCGTAGGTCCTGATACATCTTAGTACTACCGGGATGAATCGTGAGAGGAGATTCATGCGCCTCCTTAAGAATCAGTTGTCGAAGATGTTGATTCTTGGGAACCACCAAGCGATTCTCAAAGAAAACAACACCACGATCATCCATAGAGAAACATCCACCAACTCCCTTCTTAATGTTTCTCTTGATCCGGGAAATTCCTGTGTCTTGCTTTTGAGCTGCGATAATCTGATCCTTAAGATCAGGTTTCGCCACCAGGGTAGAAAGGAATCCGTGAGGAGCAATGTGAAGATTAAGCTTACAGAATTCCTCATGGAGAAGTGGTTGGCCTTGCTGCAACATGAGATTGTTGCAATAGGATTTACGGCTTAGGGCATCAGCCATGACATTGGCTTTGCCTGGGGTGTAGGTAATCCCTAGATCATAATCTGTGATCAACTCCAACCAACGTCTTTGCCTAAGGTTCAGATCCGGTTGGGTGAAGATATACTTGAGACTCTGGTGATCGGTGTAGATCTCGCAACGTTTACCAAGAAGGTAATGTCGCCAGGTCTTGAGTGCATAGACTACGGCTGCAAGCTCTAGATCATGTGTAGGATAATTCTCCTCATGTGGATGCAACTGTCGAGATGCATAGGCAATCACATGACGATCCTGCATAAGAATGCAACCTAGTCCCTGTCGTGAGGCGTCGCAGTAGATAATAAAGTCTTTAGTGAAATCCGGTGGCACAAGTATGGGAGCAGAAGTCAGGCGCCTTTTCAGTTCCTGAAAACTGTATTCACACTGTGGGGACCACTCAAACTTTTTATCTTTCTTGAGAAGTTCCGTGAGGGGTTTGGCTACTTTGGAGAAGTTCTCAACAAAGCGGCGACAATAGCTGGCTAGACCAAGGAAACTCCTAACTTGTTTAACGGTTTCAGGTGGAGTCCAATCAAGAACGGCCTTAACTCTCTCGGGATTAACAGCAATGCCCTTACCAGAAATTACGTGGCCTAGGTAGGTCACTTCTGGCAACCAAAATTCGCACTTGGAGAACTTGGCATAAAGACGGTGCTCTCTGAGTTTTTCTAACACAAGTCTAAGATGTTCGGCATGCTCTTCTTCGTTCTTCGAGTAAATAAGAATATCATCGAGGTAAACCACGACGAACTTATCTAAGTACTCCATGAAGATCGAGTTCATCAAGCGGGAGAAAGTAGCTGGAGCATTGGTTAGGCCAAAGGACATGACGGTGTACTCGTACTGGCCATAACGAGTGACAAAGGCCGTCTTGGGGATGTCCCCGTTTCTGATTTTGATTTGGTGGTAACCTAACCTCAAATCCATCTTGGAAAAGACTGAGGATCCAGCGAGCTGATCATACAGGTCGTTGATCCTGGGGAGCGGATATTTGTTCTTTATCGTGACCAAATTAACGGGACGATAATCTACAACCATCCGGTCCGTACCATCCTTCTTCTTGACGAAGAGGACGGGGCAAGCCCAAGGAGAAGAACTAGGACGGATGAAACCCTTTTGCAAGGACTCATCAAGTTGTTTCTTAAGCTCGGCTAGTTCTAAGGGTGCCATCTTGTAGGGTCTCCTAGAGATTGGAGCAGTTCCTGGAATAAGATCTATGACGAACTCTACATCTCTGTCAGGCGGAACACCTGGCAGTTCCTCTGGAAAGACATCCGGAAACTCACGGACTACCGGAATATCTTCAAGGTCTGGAAGAGGGCTGGCATTAAGAGAATAGATCTGACGCTTAGCAACTCTAGTGAAGACATTGACTATCTTGCCAGATGGATGTGTAAGCTGAACAGATCTGGTGAAACAATCAATCATGGCATGATGAGCTGTCATCCAGTCCATACCCAAGATAATGTTAATATCCGAAGACTTGAGAGATATCAAGGAAGCAAGGAATACAAGTCTGTCAACACGGATTTCATTGCCATAACTTATCCTAGAAGTTTGCCATTTGGATCCAGGAGTTTGAATAAGTAGCGGGGAGGGCATATCACAAAATGACATGTCGTGCAAGCGGGCATAGCTTTCAGAAATGAAGGAATGAGACGCTCCAGTATCGAACAAAACCGATGCCGGATGACAGTTAACAAGGAGTGTACCAAGAACGACATCTGGATCATCATGAGCGTCTTTAGCTGAGACGTGATGCACACGTCCATGTTTAATGGGAGCTGACTTGGCACTGATCATCCTGCGTGATGGCTTACCATGGCCAATAGACTTCTCGGGCTGGGGTGGAGCAACTCTGGTCTGAGTGCAAATACGGGCAATGTGGCCTGGCTCTCCGCACTTGTAACAAATCTTGGAGGTAGGATGTGGACCCGCATTGGAAGGCGGTCCACCAATAGGCCTGGGTGGAGCATACTGCTGAACTAGATGAGGTGCCACATAAGATGGCCTCAGTACATATTTGGGTGGAAGAGCGGAGTTCGGAACCCAAATCCGGCGCTTCTGAGAGCTAGAACCGGAGGAAGATCCCAAATCACGGGTGTGCTTACGAGACTCCTCGTAAGTGAGCTGACCTGTCTCTGCATTAATGGCTTTGTTCACAAGAGCTTGGAATATATCACAATGATGCAGGTGGAGATCACGATGCAACTTGGGGTTGAGACCCTTCCGGAACCTAGCCTGCTTCTTGGCGTCCGTGGAAACCTCTTCTGTGGCATAACGGGCGAGGTTCTCAAACTCTCTACTATAAGCATCAACAGCCATCTTACTCTGGGTGAAACTACATAACTCTTCTCTCTTGCGATCGATGAGGGCTTCAGGAATGTGATGCTTGCGAAAAGCCTCAGTGAAATCTCTCCAGGTAGGATTCTGGCCAGCTGGAAGCATAGCCTCATAGTTCTGCCACCAAAGACTAGCAGGACCTTCCAGGTGGTATGTGGCATAAGTGACCTTGTTATCTTCAGCTACGCTCGCGGAACGCAGCTTATGAGTGATGCTACGGAGCCAGTCATCTGCATCAAGTGGCTCGATGGAATGATGAAAGGTAGGTGGGTGCAAGCGAATGAAGTCATGAATGCTTGCAGACTTATTGGACTGATGTGCGGTGTTCTCCTCGATACGTGCCAACAAACGGTTAGACTCACGCTTGTTCCTCTCCATTTCTAACATGAACTCTGTCAACGAAGGCGGGTCGGGAGGATCCTCATCCCTACCATCTCCATGGTTCTGGCTACGAACAAAAGAACTTGATGACATCCTGAGAAACGAAACCAGGGACGGAGTCAGCATCAACTATAGACTGTAGAATGTAGGACAAGGAATTAGTATCTCTCGAACTCCTAGGGAAATTCCGGCAGCATAACGGCAGTAAAATGCTCAGAATGAGACATCCTACTAAAAATGGGGTGGTAACATACTCATCAGCATTACTCAAGGTTCTGAGATCATACTAAACAGACTACACCGGAAATACTCAAAACTGGGGTATGACTCTGATTAACCAATCCTATGGAACTACGGAGTAGTAACACGTGATCCTGATAGACGAGGGAGAAAGCCTAGTTCCTTAACCCCGTAGGAAAGATAGGACGACTCAGATCAGAAGGCCATGAGGTAAAGGAGTAAAAGGAGCCTTACATTCCATCCCACAATCAATTCCCTTACATAACTAAAGAATTTCTAGACTCAACTTCGACCAGTTTGGCTTGGTAATCCTACAGGCAGTCAGGCTCTGATACCAAGTCTGTCGGGACCCCGACTCAATGCCACATCGATCTAGCATGTAACACCTCATATCACTTTGCGGCCTCACGCACGGTATCCCCACGGGTGTCGCCTTACCTTGGCCCGGGACCGTTTGCGCCTTTTGGCACACGTATATGACAGTGTCGCTAGCATCCATATGATAAGGAGCCCGGGCTGACATGGCTAGTCGTAAACCCAAAGTGGCACTAACTTACAGGGACAGGCATCCATGACCCAGCATCGAACGTGTCGGTCATCAGCGAGTGAATCCAGGCTGTAGCACTGGGCTAACAGGACTCCGGTGAACCGGGCTGTAGCGGGCTAACAGGACTCCGGTATTCATCGCGTGACATTTCCCCGAAGGGACAGACACAGGAACGAAGAAGGACACATGCCGGCCAGCCTAAGTGATCCGGAGCAGTAGCAAGCTACCAGGGCTCAGTGGAAGCACTAGGAGACATTTCCCGGTAAGAGAGACTACTAAGGATAAACAACTAGATAGTCAGATCCCACACATAGCAATACACATTACACGTACGCATAACATGCAAGTATGTGCTGTACAACATGGCATCACAGCATAACTCAACAACTCATATAGATAAAGGCTCAGAAGAGCCATCATAGCATTTATTACAAACAGGGGTCACATGACCCAACATTCAGAGCATACAAACAACAAACGGAAGCATTACATGTCTGAGTACAGACATCTATAAATGAAAAAGGCTGAAAGCCTGACTATCTACAACATCCGATCAAGATCGTAGCTGAGGTACTAGCTACTAGTCGAAGTCCAAGAGAACACTAGTAAGACCGAGGTCTCTGCTGCAAAAACATAAATAAAGCAACATGAGTACAAGGGTACTCAGCAAGACTTACATCAGATCCTATCATACATGCATTGTTTCAAGAGGGTAATGTGGGGTTTAGTTGCAGCAAGCCAGCTTTGACTCTGTGGCTATCCTGTTCTACGACTACCAGAACTTCTTTGAGGTGATATGGCGCACACGAGTCCACTAAACACCACACAATACACCGCTATGGGTTCATTCCCGTCTCCCTACGAGAAGGCCATCCATAGCACTCACACTTGTCTTGAGCATTTTAGAGTATCCACTTCAAGTTGTCTATGTACCATGTAAGCATCCAAGAAGTCCATAACCGCGGACCCGGCTATTCGAATAGATCATGTTAACCCTGCAGGGGTGTACTTCTTCACACACGCTCTCGCCACTTACCGCCATGTACACGTCATGTATCTCGGCAACCTTCAAGCGGAAGCCTGGCGAGGGTGTCGGCCACGACCTGACTAACCACACAAGACTCTAATCCAGGTTTATCGCCTATTCGGGTTCCATCCGCAAGGAGATCCGGCCGGGGTTTCACTCACGGCCCCAAATGATGTGTGCAGGGTTCCCAAGCCCACCTCGCCGGATGGATCTACGCTTGGTACACCGTGCCACTTGTGCCTAGTCTGTCCCAAGCCCACCTGGCCGGGTGCCACTTGGTAGACTACTAACACTGCCTACAAACACCAGAAACTAGTTGCGACTCCTGGACAGAGATCAAGTTGGTTAATAAGTCGAGAGGGCTTGGAGCGCCCGGAGCCCAATGTGTGGTAGTATCGAGTCATTGGACAACATACATAGAACTCAGTGCTTAAGGACGGTTCCAGTGAGACAACCCACCATGTACTCCTACATGGCCTCTCACCGCTACCTTTACCAAATCGTGTTCACACACTTCACTCTCAACATCGGAACATATCATAACACTCCAATTCATTCCCAATGAATCAGACCTGACACAACTCTAAGCAATAGCAGGCATAGCATGGTAGGAACACAACATGGCTCAATCAACTCCTACACATGCTAGTGGGTTTCAACTATTTACTGTGGCAATGACAGGTCATGCAGAGGAATGGGTTCAACTACCGCAGCACAAAGTAGCAGATGAATCGTTGTTGTCCTAATGCAATAACTGAGAGCAGGAGCGAGAGAGTAGGATTGTATCGGAATGAACAAGGGGGTTTGCTTGCCTGGTAAATCAACAGAGGAGGCACTGTTTCACAGACAGGTACTCTGGAACGGACTCCGGAGCAGGACCTATCGAGAAGGAACGGTGCCAACAATCAATACACAAGCATATGCAACAATATGATGCATGAACATGGCATGTAGATGTGATGCTGTTTGAGCTAATGCAACTAGTAATCATTTGGTTTGAAGTCCATTTGAACCAAAAGCTCAAGTGCAACTCTAAAATAAGTCTCTTAATATGCCATAATGTGTTTTCTCATATTCAGCATGTATAAGTTGGTTTGTCATGCATGAAACTATTATAGATGGATAGATTACATTTTTCTGATAATTTTTCATATATAAATTATTTCAATCTGAGCTACGGTTGAATTGATATGAATTTTTGAAGTTTAAATCAATTTCTGGAATTTCCTGAATTATTTTAATTCCAGAAAATATATATTGCGCCAGCATGACATCAGCACGATGTCAGCAGTCAACGGCGGCTGACTGGGTCAAACCTGACGTGTGGGGTCCACACGTTAGTGACAGGGGGTTAAACAGGGTTAGATTAACTTAATTAAAAGATTAGGGGGGTCGGGGCCCACTGGTCAGTGTTAGTGGCTAATTAGGTTTAGTTACTATTTAACTAAAATTAGCAGGGCCTGGCCCCACTAGTCAGTGACCCTGGGGGGGTCAAACCCCATGTCAAACAAGTCAAGCCCGCCGGCGGTTAGTCGCCGGCGAGATGCGCGGCGTACTTGTGCCCCGGGTTTCCTCTGTGGTGCTCCAAATGGCGCGCGGCTAGGCGCGTTGGAGAGCTAGCTCGATGGCGCGTCGGGCGGTGGCCGTGGCTGGGCCTGGGATGGCCGGAGTCGGCGGCGGCGAGCTCGGTTGCGGCCGCCGGAGTTTGGTCATGCACGAAAACGCGTTTGGAGCTCAAAGACGAGCTAAGCAAAGCACTAGGGATGCTCTACGGGGCCTTACGAGCTTGTTGGACTCGCCGGGGTGACCAAATGGTCACCGGAGCTGCGTCGACGGCGAGCTCGGCGGCGGCGGAGGTTCGGCCATGGTGGAGAAAGGGCTACGGCATGTGGGTGACTAAGCGGAGAGGGGGAAACGGTGGCGGAGCTCACCGCGGTTGCAGCGGGCGTCGAAGCGGGCTCGGGGACGCACTAGAGACGGCGGGGCGGCGATGGGGATCCACGGCGGCCGGCGATGAAGAAGACGACGGTGTCGGCGATGGGGCGCGTCCCTGGTCACTTGGCTCGTCGAGGACGATGCGGACGACGAGGCGGAGCTTCTAGGCTCGGGCGGAGGGCGAGGGGAGGCCGGTGGCCGCGGCAACGGCGAGCGGTGGCGTCGGTGGTGTTCGGCCGTGAGAGAGAGAGAGTGACAGAGGAGAGGACGAGGGTTAGGGAGAGTGCGAGAGAGGTCGGGGTAGCTGCGTGGCGTCTCCGGGGCATCCAGACGAGGAGGGGAGAGGGCATGCAGGCAGAGAGGGAGGTGGCGTGGTGCGGCGGAGCGCGCGCGCGTCGGGCACGCGCCCTCCTCCTGTCGGGGAGGAAGACGACAGAGGAGGGGGCCAGGTGGGCTGGGCCGGCGCTGGCTGCTGCTGGGCTGCACAGGGAGGAGGCCCAGGTAAGTATCCCTTTTTATTTCTTTTTCTAATTTTCTGACATATGTTTTGATTTAGTAATAATACTAAATCAATTTATTTTCTTATGCCAATTTTTATGGAAGCTAGTTATATTATTCTAGAGCTCCTTTATAAATGGCATAATTTTTGGACAATATTTTATATATATAACAATATATATCCAAAGCAAATAATTACTGCATTAATTCCAAATGCCCAAAATAAATACTTATGAGGTCCTAAAAATATTGGTTTGATTTTTATCTCTGTCCAATATTTTCAGACAGCAACATGAGCATTTTCTTAGACCTTTTTGGAGCAATTTTTATTTGGGTCATTTCCAAAAATGATTCTGAGGGTTTCACAAATCCCCATTTCAAAATTAAATGGAATTTAAACATGATGCACAAATGACTAGCTAGCCTAGGTCATACCAGACTAGGGATGTGACACCCTACCCGAGATCCGCCGGTTTTGACACCGACAGTAGGCGGTTGGAACCACCATCAACAATGTGGTGGCCAGCTGGCACATACCGGAGCGAGTCAATGGCAAAGACGGCCATGCTATCCGGGCTCACAGATGGCAGAGAAGATGGCAGCGGAGGCATCGTTGGTGGGCTACCAAAGGGGGTTTTGGGGGCAGAGCTGACGGGACTTGGCAAGGGTTGCTCGTCAGAGGAACAGGATGAGCCAATAACATGGGAGGGGGTAGGGGTGGCGGTCGTCCCGATACCAATATTGGGAAGCGGAGAAGCTGGGGATATTTCCATTTCCAAAACAAACCCTTCTCAATAGCAAACTTGTTACAATCCCTTCTTTTATGGCCCTGACGTGAGCATGCCAAACAAACCAGATTCAATGGGAAATTCCTTTCAAAGTGGAAAGATAAATGACATTTTGGACAAGTGAGAATTTCGTCCACCATATTATCAATTAGAGCAGCGTGGGCCGCCAAAGGAGGAGAACATGGGTCGCCCTCATCCACAGGCCCAACATGGCACGGGGCGGGGGTTGGGCTGCCCTCATCCATTGGCCCAACATGGCTCCAGCCGGAGAAACACATGCATGCAACAATAGGGCGAAGATTGCATACCCTGGTGATAATTAAGGCGATCACGAACCGCCACAGAACTCACCGTGGCAAAGATGATCGGCGGCGAAGCCACCGTCCACTGTAGATCAGCCGTGGCAGGGGGATGAATAATCACCCTCTCATTTGCCAGAATAATGTAGCCAGCATCTTCAGTAGCAGCAATAGACTCCTCTGTAGCAGGATACCTATAACCTTTGCACGCATCATAATTTTGAAATGTAGCAAAAGATAATTTCTTACAAACAACAAGAGATGACTTGAAAGAAGACTTCACCGGCGGACGATGCATGGCCAATAAACCCAGAGAGGCCCGGCGTTTGGAAGGACTAACCAAGATCCACTCAGCATTACATTCTTTTTTCCAAATCTTGAACTCATGGCCCCAATTTGGACCACCATTGCCCCAAAGATGAAAGTAGCATTTGAATTGCAGGCAAGAGAACCATCTGAGATCAACAATATGAAAACCAACCTCTTTGCATGAAACATTAAAAGTAAAGACCTTGTCACTTATAGAGGAGACCAGGAACTCAATGGCCGAACCCCCAAGAGTTGATTCAAGAGCAATTGCCACTGAATCCTCAGTGAGACAGAAATCATGCCTACTGAAAGAAACCACCAGGGTGAAAGAACCCCTATTTTCCATAGGATGAACCAGAAGCCCAGAAGCATTATAGATCTCATCCGCAAAAACTCTACCCTTGGAGAAATCCAAGCCAAGGGTAGATCTAGAGGAGGAACCCATGGAAAAGGGTATTGGGGAGTAGATCAAAGGATGCCGGAAAGGATGATCGGAGCCAAACACCGATCTAGTGGAAGGTAGTGGAGATCGCTAGAGCACTAGGGTTTAGGGGTGGGTGGGTGGGTGGGTGGGAGTGCCATGCATGAGAACATAAGGTTGCTTTGGGCACTGCAGTTGCTTTACAAATTGCTCGTGTGGGGGTACTCTGTGCTGGACATGGTGATGTGTCATCTAGAAGTAGCAAGCAAGCCATTAAGCAACACCTCATCCCCTTTTAATAGTATTGGATTTCCTATGGACTAAATGTGATCTTGGATCACTAAATTGAAAATGTAGAGTCTTAATCTTTTGCCAATCTTCTGTCCTTAGCATCTGGAACGGGTTCCACGTCCTCTTGTCCATGCCACGCCTTTGTTGAACTCTCTGAAATATACTAGATAAAAGTATTAGTTCAACAAGAGATATGTTGACATTAATTACCAAAATCACCCAGGGAGCACTTGTGCTTTTAATCTCCCCCTTTTTGGTAATGATGACAACATACATCAAAGCTTTAGATAAAGATATAGAGACTAATAAGTAAAGCTTTGGAAGGACATGTAACTTGCATAGGCTCCCCCTACATGTATGTAATCATGTAAATATGGAATGTAGGAGCATGTGAATGCATAAGCATGTGAGAGCAAGCAATGAGTTACATGTTTCTTGGCTATATGCATCAGAGCAAATGATGTAACTAGGAAATGTACCTCCATGTTCATGATTCCTTCTTGCAAACAATATATACAGTAGCAAGAAATCATCATGCACATGAGTGTGATGCATATACTTACCTTGTGGTCTTGAGCTGGCTTTGGAGGAGGTGAACTTGAGAAAACGAGGTTAGATAGCATAAGAACACCTACTAAACAATGCAAGAACAGGAAACCACAAGAGTACCAATGTTGGCATGACATGTAGAGAGTGAGTACTAGGTACTCAGTTTTGATATAGACATGTCCCCAAAGAGTAAAGATATGCAATGAATTTGAAGATTTCCTTTCCTTCCCTTAAATGTCTTTCTCCCGCTGAATCTTATATTGGATAATGAGAGAAGATAGGGAAAAAGAAAATCGGAGTAGAAACAGTCATAAACAATCATAACACATACTAACATGTCTTTCCCCTCTTGAAGACATGTGACTTCTCTCCTGTATGGATAATAAGCATCTTGAGAAGCTTAAGGTGTGCATTCTCCCTTATGTGATAAGCTTTGATGTGCTCTCTCTCCACCTTTGACATCAATTTCCATGAAGGGATCTTTTGGAGCATGAGTCAAGTAGGTTTGGTCCTTGAGTCACAGTACAAAGCAACATGTAATATAAGATGCTGGTAGAGGACAAGAATCATTGAGTGGAGCTGGAACAAATATGCAGGATGCAAATGGCAAAGTGTTTTCTCACTATTGAATTCGGTTATTCCGAGTTATTTGCTTCGGTGGCACCGAGTTGTTTCAGTTAGGCTGAAAGAAACAAATTGGTGAGGCCGAATTCATTCAGAGAGAAGAACAATTGCCATCTCAGCTCACTTAGGCAAATAAGATCTCACAAGGATTTGCAAGGAATTAATTGAAGGATTTGCAATGAATTGGATGCAGGGAATGCAAAAAATAAAAGAAAGAAAAGAAATCAAGATGAAGTTTTTTATAAAAGGAAAACTCACATGCAAGAGAAAGATGCAAGAACACGGAGAAACACTAGAGAACTTCATCTAGAATTGGTTGGTGACAAATTCACCTATGTTAGAGTATATTAACCGATGAGTCAAGTGAGAACACTTGATCGTAGGTCATACTCATTGTTTAATCTCAAAATGGGGTTGCAATTCTTCGTTTAAGAATTTTGATGTATTCACATCTTGTTGAGCTACTTTGACCCATGTCTTGGGGTAAAGCTTCTCTAAGATGGAATAACTTACCTTGGGTGGTGGTGTTGATCTTGATCATGTAGTTGAACTTGTGTGGGGTGCTCAAGGTTGATGTAGCTCATCAATGATTTGGAGCACCACTTGTAGTTTGAGTTCATCTACCTACATGGTTTAGTCTTGCAAGGAAGAGCACTTGTGTATCCAAAGTGACAATCATGAAATTTGATACCAAATGAAATTTGATATATAGAGATTGTCAAAGGATATGTTGGAAGGTTTCATGCTTCCTTGTCTTCAACCACCAATTTGTAGAGACACGGTGATGTAGAGATTGGTCAAGATGTGAGTGAGTTGCAATCTCATAGATTTAGATTCGTCCAAGTACCTACAATGGTTAGATAGCATGCAAGGGTACAAGTATATCCAAGACATATGATCATCATCATAAGAGGAATATCAAGGATTAGTCAATGGCTCATGCCTTGCATGTATCCAAATGGAGTTTCTACTCCAAGTTTGAAGAATCAATGATGATCAATTCACCTCTCAAACGGCGAAATACTTTCTCATCAAGCAGTTTGGTGAATATATCCGCCAATTGCTTATCGATACGAACATGCTTAAGATCAATATCTCCTTTAGCAACATGATCTTGAACGAAATGATGATGAACTTCAATGTGCTTAGTTCGAGAATGTTGCATGGGATTATGAGCAATCTTAATAGCACTTTCATTGTCATGTAGCAATGGAACATGTTTCACATAGATCCCATAATCTTTAAGAGTTTGGGTCATCCAAAGTAATTGAGCACAACGTGAACCGGCGGCAATGTATTCCACTTCGGCGGTGGATAAGGATACCGAGTTTTGTTTCTTAGATGACAAAGACACAAGATATCTACCAAGAAATTGACAAGTACCCGAAGTGGACTTTCTATCAACCTTGTCACCGGCATAGTCCGAGTCGGAGTAGCCAACAAGATCAAAGAAGACCTCTTAGGATACCAAATGCCAAAATTTGGTGTATGAATTAAGTATCTCACTATCCTTTTCATAGCCTTAAGATGATATTCTTTGGGGGCCGCTTGATATCGTGCACACATGCACACACACTTAGCATAATATCGGGACGGGAGGCACATAGATATAACAATGAACCAATCATAGAGCGGTAAACCTTTTGGTCAACCGGTTTGCCATCCTTAGTCAAGTCAAGATGTCCACTAGTAGGCATGGGTGTTTTCATACCTTTGCTTTCTTGCATGTTGAACTTCTTGAAACAATCCTTAGTACAGTTTTTTCGATAAACAAAGGTTCCCTGCTTAGTTTGCTTGATTTGCAAACCAAGAAAGAACATGAGTTCACTCATCATAGACATCTCAAACTTCTCCGACATTAGCCTTCCAAACTTTTCACTAAAATGAGGGTTAGTCGAACCAAATATGATATCATCAACATAAATTTGGCACACAAATAATTCTTCATTAACCCTTTTAGTAAAAAGAGTGGAATCAATCTTTCCAATCTCAAAGCCTTTTTCGATAAGGAACTTGGTCAAGCATTTATACCATGCTCTAGGAGCTTGTTTAAGACCATAAAGAGCTTTGTGAAGTTTGTAAACATGGTCGGGTTTCTTAGGATTAACAAAGCCGGGAGGTTGTTCAACATAAAATTCCTCCTCAATTTTACCATTTAGAAAAGCACTTTTAATGTCCATTTGATACAAGGTAATATCATGGTGATTTGCATAGGCAAGTAAGATGCGGATGGACTCAAGCCTAGCAACGGGGGCATATGTCTCACCATAGTCCATACCTTCGACTTGAGTGTAGCCTTGGGCGACGAGACATGCTTTGTTACAAACGACTTGTCCATCTTCGTCTTGCTTGTTGCGAAACACCCATTTGGTACCAATGATGTTGTGGTTGTTGTCTGGCTTCTCAACCAATGTCCACACTTTGTTCCTTTCAAAGTTGTGTAGCTCTTCATGCATGGCATTTATCCAATCCAGATCTTCCAATGCTTCTTCAACCTTCATAGGTTCAATGCTAGAGATGAATGAATAATGTTCACAAAAATTAGCCAAGCGAGTTTTAGAGTGAGTGATTCTCCCGGTTTGGATATCATTGAAGATTTGTTCGACGGGATGATCTCGTGAAACTCTTGCTCTAACTCGTGAGAGCTTTTGTTTGGGTCGGGGTGGAACATCTTCTTCATCATCTTGTTCTTCCTCTTGGCCTTCTTCATTGTTGATGTTGTCGTTCTCTTGTCAAGGTGGAGAAGGAGGTTGATGAGGTTCATCTTGGTGTACTTCATCGTTTTCTTCATCTTGACGTGTCCCACTTGTGTATGCCTCCGGGTCAACTCTTGGTTCACCTTGTCGTGAGGTAGAAGCTTCCACTTGGACGGACGAGGTACTCTCCTTCACCTCCGTTGGATGAATCTTTCTAATAGACAAGTCTTGGATTGCTTCCGAAGGGTCTTTGTCTCCTACATCAATTGGCAACTGCTCTACTTGGAGCCATTAGATTCATCAAACTTCACATCTAACGTCTCTTCGACCTTTCGGGTGAAATTGTTGTAGACATGGTACGTGTGAGAGTTTGAGACATAACCGAGTAGGAAAGCCTCATGAGATTTAGGAGCAAATTTAGAACGATGATGCTCATCAAGAATATAGCACTTTGAGCCGAATACTCGGAAGTATCCAACTTGGAGTTTGTTATCAGTGAGAAGCTTGTATGCCAGTAGCTTTTGAAGATATGGACGATTTGTTGCATGACAAGCTGTCTCAACCGCTTACACCCAAAAGTGTTTTGGCGTCTTGTATTCATCAAGCATCATTCTTTCCATCTCAATAAGAGTCCAGTTCTTCCTCTCAACAACTCCATTTTGTTGAGGCGTGTACGTAGCCGAGAACTCATGTGAAATCCCTTCTTCGTCAAGAAAGGTATCCACATTTGCATTCTTGAACTCCGTTCCATTGTCACTATGAACCTTCTTGATCTTCACTTCAAATTGATTTTGGGCCTTCCTAGCAAAGTTCTTGAATTGGACTTGCGGTTTATCATCAAGAAAGAACACTCACGTAAATCTTGAAAAATTATCTACTATGACTAAACCAAACGAGTTTCCACCAAGACTTTTATAGGCGTTTGGACCAAAGAGATCCATATGAAGTAGCTCGAGCGGTCTTCTCATGGTCATGATGTTCTTCACAGGGGGGCTTCCTCCAATCTATTTTCCTACTTGACAAGCACTGCACAATCTATCCTTCTCAAATATAACGTCTTTCACACCAAGGATATGATCACCTTTAATAAGCTTATCAAGATTTCGCATGCCCACATGACCTAACCTTCTATGCCACAACCAACCTTTAGAAGATCTAGCAATTAAGCAAGTTCTCGGTTGATCCCTTTTAGTGAAATCAACAATGCATAGATCACCTCTACGTATACCGGTAAAGACCATTTTATGATTATCTCTTTGAAACACTTGGCAATCTACTTCAGTAAACAGGACACTGAAACTAAAGTCAGCTAGTCTAGATACGGAAAGTAAATTATAGCCAAGAGATTCAACGAGCATAACATTTTGTATGGAGCTATCATGTGAAATGGCCACCTTACCAAGGCCAACCACCTTACCCTTTGAGTTATCACCAAATGTGACATACTTTCGAGGGTCGTCGTTTTCAGCTAGCTCACGAAACATATCCTTGTCTCCGGTCATGTGATTGGTACATACACTATCAAGAACCCATTCCTTTCATCTAGCCATGTGACCAAAGTGTCTCATAGACTCATCGAGATCGAAGTCACTATCATCATCCTCATCATAGTATCCATGTTCAACATCGTCTTGTGATTGATCATTTCCTAGAGAAAGTGATTCATTAGATAAATGATCATCACAATGTTCATCTTTATGAATTCTAATGACTTCGGAGATGACACTACTGCAGGATGCTGCTAATGCGATACTACGATCAGAGACCCTTCGAGAAACTGTGTGCGATGCAATAATCGCAAACGGTGGTGTATGAAAACCGTCGGAAATGTATAAAACGTTTGCGATGATGAATGCATCAAACATGGTTTAGGTTTTAGTTGCGTGTATGATGAAGGGCATACGGTTCGGTTCAATTAACTGTTTGCGATGAGGAGGAACAAAAGAAATGGGTAGACAGATGAAGGCGTGTGCGATACACAGCATACGGTTCACTCGGATGAACTGTTTGTGATTAGGCAAGACAAAAGAAACGGGCAGCCAGATGAAGATGTGTGCGATATACAGCATACAGTTCGCTCGGATGAACTTTTTGCGTTGAGACATGAGAACAAAAATGGTTCAACTTAACAAGATGTGTGTGATAAGCATCAAACAGGTCTGTAATCAGAAATGTGTGCGAAGACCGATAATAACAAAGACGGTTGCAGCTAATAAGATGTATGTGATATGCTCAGTCTACTTCTTGTGCTAGCTTGATGTTCCTTCTATGCTAAGTTTCCATTAATTGATGGATTTTATGAACATGCCACCGTTTCCCGCCATTTCCTCACCTGTTTCCCGCCACCCGGCTAATTGCGGATAGGCGACCCGCGACACACGGAGGCGACAAGCGCAGCCTATAGCACGTCCACATTTTCCAAGCATGCCAACCCACCAAAGCGCCGCCTCTGCCATCAACCTCGTCGACGAGGAAAACGTGTTGGGGAACACAGTATTTCAAAAAAATATCCTACGATCATGCAAGATCTATCTAGGAGAAGCATAGCAATGAGTGGGAGGGTGTGTCCATGTACCCTCATAGACCGAAAGCGGAAGCGTTATGACAAAGCGGTTGATGTAGTCGTACGTCTTCATGATCCGACCGATCCTAGCACCGAACATACGGCACCTCCATGTTCAGAACACGGTCAGCTCGATGACGTCCCTCGTACTCTTGATCCAGTTGAGGCTGAGGGAGAGTTTTGTTAGCATGACGGCATGGTGACGGTGATGATGAAGTTACCGGCGCAGGGCTTCGCCTAAGCACTACGACGATATGACCGAGGTGGAAATCTATGGAGGGCGCACCGCACACGGCTAAAACAATTGTCAACTTGTGTGTTCTAGGGGTGCCCCCCTCCCCCTTATATAATGGAGCAAGGGTAGGGGGGCGGGGGCCTCATAGGGTGCGCCCCAAGGGGGGAATCCTACACATACTAGGAGTAGGTTCTCCCTTTCCTAGTCTAACTAGGAGGGGAAGGAAAGAGGACGAGGGGAGAAGGAAAGCGGGGGACGCCCCCCAAAGCCCTCAACCAATTCGATTTGGGCCTAGGGGGGCGTGCCCCATAGCTCCCTTGCTGCCCTCTATATCCACTAAGGCCCATGAAGACCCATTGACCCCCCCCCCCCAGAGGGGGGTGGTCGGTAACTCCTCGGTACTCCAGTATTTATCCGGTGAGCCTGGAACCTTTCCGATGTCCGAATATAACCTTCCAATATATCAATCTTTATGTCTCGACCATTTCGAGACTCCTCGTCATGTCCATGATCTCATCTGGGACTCTGAACAACCTTTGGTTCATCAAAACACATAAACTCATAATATCGATCGTCATTGAACCTTAAGCGTGCGAACCCTACGGGTTCGAGAACTATGTAGACATGACCGAGACTCACTTCTGGTCAATAACCAATAGCGGAACCTGGATGCTCATATTGGTTCCTACATATTCTATGGAGATCTTTATCAACCAAACTGCATAACAACATACATTGTTCCCTTTGTCATCAGTGTGTTGCTTGCCCGAGATTTGATCGTCAGTATCATCATACTGTTGGGGAACATAGTAATTTCAAAAAAATTCCTACGCACACGCAAGATCATGGTGATGCATAGCAACGAGAGGGGAGATTGTTGTCCACGTACCCTCGTAGACCGAAAGCGGAAGCATTATGACAACGCGGTTGATGTAGTCATACGTCTTCACGATCCGACCGATCCAAGCACCGAACGTACGGCACCTTCGAGTTCAGCACACGTTTAGCTCGATGACGATCCCCGGACTCCGATCCAGCAGGGTGTCGGGGATGAGTTCCGTCAGCACGACGGTGTGGTGATGATGATGATGTTCTACCGACGCAGGGCTTCGCCTAAGCATCGCTACGATATGACTGAGGTGGAATATGGTGGAGGGGGGCACCGCACACGGCAAAGGAACGATCACGAAGATCAACTTGTGTGTCTAGAGGAGCCCCCTGCCTCCGTATATATAGGAGCAGGGGGGAGGCCAGCCGGCCCTAGGGGGCGGGCCAGGGAGGGGGGAGTACTCCTCCTAGTGGGAGTAGGACTCCCCTTTCCTAGTCCAACTAGGAAGGAGGAAGGGGGAAGGAAAGAGAGGGAGAGGGAGAGGGAAAGAGGGGCCGCGCCCCCTCCCCTTGTCCAATTCAGACTCCCCATGGGAGGGGGCGCGCCACCTCCTGGGCTACTGCCCTCTCTCTCCCCTCAGGCCCAGTAAGGCCCAATACTTCCCCGGGGGGTTCCGGTAACCCCTCCGGCACTCTGGTTTTCTCCGAAATCACCGGAACACTTCTGGTGTCCGAATATAGTCGTCCAATATATCAATCTTTATGTCTCGACCATTTCGAGACTCCTCGTCATGTCCGTGATCACATCCGGGACTCCTAACAACCTTCGGTACATCAAAACTTATAAACTCATAATAAAACTGTCATCGTAATGTTAAGCGTGCGGACCCTACAGGTTCGAGAACTATGTAGACATGACCTAGAACTGTTTCCAGTCAATAACCAATAGCGGAACCTGGATGCTCATATTGGCCCCTACATATTCTACGAAGATCTTTATCGGTCAAACCGCATAACAACATACCTTGTTCCCTTTGTCATTGGTATGTTACTTGCCCGAGATTCGATCGTCCGTATCCAATACCTAGTTCAATCTCGTTACCGGTAAGTCTCTTTACTCGTTACGTAATGCATCATTCTGTAACCAACTCATTGGCCACATTGCTTGCAAGGCTTATAGTGATGTGCCTTACTGAGAGGGCCCAGAGATACCTCTCCGACAATCGGAGTGACAAAACCTAATCTCGAAATATGCCAACTCAACATGTACCTTTGGAGACACCTGTAGAGCTCCTTTATAATCACCCAGTTACGTTGTGACGTTTGGTAGCACACAAAGTGTTCCTTCGGTAGACGGGAGTTGCATAATCTCATAGTTGTAGGAACTTTGTATAAGTCATGAAGAAAGCAATAGCAACATACTAAACGATCAAGTGCTAGGCTAACGGAATGGGTCAAGTCAATCACATCATTCTCCTAATGATGTGATCATGTTAATCAAATAACAACACATGTCTATGGTTAGGAAACATAACCATCTTTGATTAATGAGCTAGTCAAGTAGAGGCACACTAGTGACATTTATGTTTGTCTATGTATTCACACATGTATTATGTTTCCGCAACTCCCCGTTGTACTGCGATCTTCAAGTGTGCTTCTTCCCCCTTCTCCCTCTTACCATGGCAAGTCCTTGGGAAATAACTCCGATGGGCAGAATTCTAGCATGAATAATAAACATTTATCATGATATGAGGAAATAAATAATAACTTTATTATTGCCTCTAGGGCATATTTCCTTCAGTCTCCCACTTGCACTAGAGTCAATAATCTAGATTACACAGTAACGATTCTAACACCCATGGAGTCTTGGTGCTGATCATGTTTTGCTCGTGGAAGAGGCTTAGTTAACGGGTCTGCAACATTCAGATTCGTATGTATCTTGCAAATCTCTATATCTCCCACCTGGACTTGATCCCGGATGGAATTGAAGCGTCTCTTGATGTGCTTGGTCCTCTTGTGAAATCTGGATTCCTTTGCCAAGGCAATTGCACCAGTATTGTCATAGAAGATCTTCATTGGTCCCGATGCACTAGGTATGAAACCTAGATCGGAAATGAACTCCTTCATCCAGACTCCTTCATTTGCTGCTTCCGAAGCAGCTATGTACTCCGCTTCGCATGTAGATCCCGCCACGACGCTTTGTTTAGAACTGCACCAACTTATAGCTCCACCGTTTAATAAAAACACGTATCTGGTTTGCGATTTTGAATCGTCCGGATCAGTGTCAGAGCTTGCATCGACGTAACCATTTACGACTAGCTCTTTGTCACCTCCATAAACAAGAAACATATCCTTAGTCCTTTTCAGGTATTTCAGGATGTTCTTGACCGTTGTCCAGTGATCCACTCCTGGATTACTTTGGTACCTACCTGCCAAGCTTATTGCTAAGCATACGTCAGGTCTGGTACACAGCATTGCATACATGATAGAGCCTATGGCTGAAGCATAGGGAACATCTTTCATTTTCTCTCTATCTTCTGCGGTGGTCGGACATTGAGTCTGACTCAACTTCACACCTTGTAATATAGGCAAGAACCCTTTCTTTGCCTGATCCATTTTGAAGGTTTTCAAAACTTTATCAAGGTATGTGCTTTGTGAAAGTCCAATTAAGCGTCTTGATCTATCTCTATAGATCTTGATGCCCAATATGTAAGCAGCTTCACCGAGGTCTTTCATTGAAAAACTTTTATTCAAGTATCCCTTTATGCTATCCAGAAATTCTATATCATTTCCAATTAACAATATGTCATCTACATATAATATCAGAAATGCTACAGAGCTCCCGCTCACTTTCCTGTAAATACAGGCTTCTCCAAAAGTCTATATAAAACCATATGCTTTGATCACACTATCAAAGCGTTTATTCCAACTCAGAGATGCTTGCACCAGTTCATAAATGGATCGCTGGAGCTTGCACACTTTGTTAGCACCTTTTGGATCGACAAAACCTTCGGGTTGCATCATATACAACTCTTCTTCCAGAAATCCATTCAGGAATGCAGTTTTGACATCCATTTGCCAAATTTCATAATCATAAAATGCAGCAATTGCTCACATGATTCAGACAGACTTAAGCATCGCTACGGGTGAGAAAGTCTCATCGTAGTTAACCCCTTGAACTTGTCGAAAACCTTTTGCAACAAGTCGAGCTTTGTAGATAGTTACATTACCATCAGTGTCAGTCTTCTTCTTGAAGATCCATTTATTCTCAATGGCTTGCCGATCATCGGGCAAGTCAACCAAAGTCCATACTTTGTTCTCATACATGGATCCTATCTCAGATTTCATGGCTTCAAGCCATTTTGCAGAAACTGGGCTCATCATCGCTTCCTCATAGTTCATAGGTTCGCCATGGTCAAGTAACATGACTTCCAGAATAGGATTACCGTACCACTCTGGTGCGGATCTTACTCTGGTAGACCTACGAGGTTCAGTAGAAACTTGATCTGAAGTTTCATGATCAATATCATTAGCTTACTCACTAACTGGTATAGTTGTCACAGGAACCGGTTCTTGTGATGAACTACTTTCCAATAAGGGAGCAGGTATAGTTACCTCATCAAGTTCTACTTTCCTCCCACTCACTTCTTTCGAGAGAAACTCCTCTAGAAAGGATCCGAATTTAGCAACGATAATCTTGCCCTCAGATCTGTGATAGAAGGTGTACCCAATTGTCTCTTTTGGGTATCCTATGAAGACACATTTCTCCGATTTGGGTTCGAGCTTATCTGGTTGAAGTTTCTTCACATAAGCATCGCAGCCCCAAACTTTAAGAAACGACAACTTTGGTTTCTTGCCAAACCACAGTTCATAAGGCGTCGTCTCAACGGATTTTGATGGTGCCCTATTTAACATGAATGCGGTCGTCTCTAAAGCATAACCCCAAAATGATAGCGGTAAATCATTAAGAGACATCATAGATCGTACCATATCCAGTAAAGTACGATTACGACGTTCGGACACACCATTTCGTTGTGGTGTTCCGGGTGGCGTGAGTTGCGAAACTATTCCGCATTGTTTCAAATGTAAACCAAACTCGTAACTCAAATATTCTCCTCCACGATCAGATCGTAGAAATTTTATTTTCTTGTTACGATGATTTTCCACTTCACTCTGAAATTCTTTGAACTTTTCAAATCTTTCAGACTTGTGCTTCATCAAGTAGATATACCCATATCTGCTCAAATCATCTATGAAGGTGAGAAAATAATGATACCCGCCGCGAGCCTCAATATTCATTGGACCACATACATCAGTATGTATGATTTCCAACAAATCAGTTGCTCCCTCCATAGTTCCGGAGAACAGCGTTTTAGTCATCTTGCCCATGAGGCACGGTTCGCAAGTACCAAGTGATTCATAATCAAGTGATTCCAAAAGTCCATCAGTGTGGAGTTTCTTCATGCGCTTTACACCAATATGACCTAAACGGTAGTGCCACAAATAAGTTGCACTATCATTATCAACTCTGCATCTTTTGGCTTCAACATTATGAATATGTGTATCACTACTATCGAGATTTAATAAAAATAGACCACTCTTCAAGGGTGCATGACCATAAAAGATATTACTCATATAAATAGAACAACCATTATTCTCTGATTTAAATGAATAACCGTCTCGCATCAAACAAGATCCAGATATAATGTTCATGCTCAACGCTGGCACCAAATAACAATTATTTATGTCTAAAACTAATCGTGATGGTAGATGTAGAGGTAGCGTGCCGACCGCGATCACATCGACTTTGGAACCATTTCCCACACGCATCATCACCTTGTCCTTAGCCAATCTTCGCTTAATCCGTAGTCCCTCTTTTGAGTTGCAAATATTAGCAACAGAACCAGTATCAAATACCCAGGTGCTACCGCGAGCATTAGTAAGGTACACATCAATAACATGTATATCACATATACCTTTGTTCACTTTGCCATCCTTCTTATCCGCCAAATACTTGGAGCAGTTCCGCTTCCAGTGTCCAGTCTGCTTGCAGTAGAAGCACTCAGTCTCAGGCTTAGGTCTAGACTTGGGTTTCTTCTCTTGAGCAGCAACTTGTTTGCTGTTCTTCTTGAAGTTCCCCTTCTTCTTCCCTTTGCCCTTTTTCTTGAAACTGGTGGTCTTATTGACCATCAACACTTGATGCTCCTTTTTGATTTCTACCTCCGTGACTTTTAACATTGCGAAGAGCTCGGGAATAGTCTTGTCCATCCCTTGCATATTATAGTTCATCACGAAGCTCTTGTAGCTTGGTGGCAGTGATTGAAGAATTATGTCAATGACACTATCATCAGGAAGATTAACTCCTAGTTGAATCAAGTGATTATTATACCCAGACATTTTGAGTATGTGTTCACTGACAGAACTATTCTCCTCCATCTTGCAGCTATAGAACTTATTGGAGACTTCATATCTCTCAATCCGGCCATTTGCTTGAAATATTAACTTCAACTCCTGGAACATCTCATATGCTCCATGACGTTCAAAACATTGTTGAAGACCCAGTTCTAAGCCGTAAAGCATGGCACACTGAACTATCGAGTAGTCATCAGCTTTGTTCTGCCAGACGTTCTTAACGTCGTCAGTTGCATCAGCAGCAGGCCTGGCACCCAGCGGTGCTTCCAGGATGTAATTCTTCTATGCAGCAATGAGGATAATCCTCAGGTTACGGGCCCAGTCCGTGTAATTTCTACCATCATCTTTCAACTTTGCTTTCTCAAGGAACGCATTAAAATTCAACGGAACAACAGCACGAGCCATCTATCTACAGTAAACATAGACAAGCAAAATACTATCAGGTACTAAGTTCATGATAAATTTAAGTTCAATTAATCATATTACTTAAGAACTCCCACTTAGATAGACATCCCTCTAATCTTCTAAGTGATTACGTGATCCATATTAACTACACCATGTCCGATCGTCATGTGAGATGGAGTAGTTTCAACGGTGAACATCAATATGTTGATCATATTTACTATATGATTCATGCTCGACCTTTCGGTCTCCGTGTTCCGAGGCCATATCTGTTATATGCTAGGCTCGTCAAGTTTAACCCGAGTATTCCGCATGTGCAACTGTTTTGCACCCGTTGTATTTGAACGTAGAGCCTATCACACCCAATCATCACGTGCTGTCTCAGCACGAAGAACTTTCGCAACGGTGCATACTCAGGGAGAACACTTCTTGATAATTTTAGTGAGACATCATCTCAAAATGCTACCGTCAATCAAAGCAAGATAAGATGCATAAAGGATAAACATCACATGCAATCAATATAAGTGATATGATATGGCCATCATCATCTTGTGCTTGTGATCTCCATCTCTGAAGCACCGTCGTGATCACCATCGTCACCGGTGAGACACCTTGATCTCCATCGTAGTATCGTTGTCGTTACACCATCTGTTGCTTCTACGACTATCGCTACCGCTTTGTGATAAAGTAAAGCAATTACAGGGCATTTGCATTTCATACAATAAAGCGACAACCATATGGCTCCTGCCAGTTGTCGATAACATCGGTTACAAAACATGATCATCTCATACAATAAAATATAGCATCACGTCTTGACCATATCACATCACAACATGCCCTGCAAAAACAAGTTAGACGTCCTCTACTTTGTTGTTGCAAGTTTTACGTGGCTGCTACGGGCTTAGCAAGAACCGTTCTTACCTATGCATCAAAACCACAACGATAGTTTGTCAAGTTGGTGATGTTTTAACCTTCGCAAGGACCGGGCGTAGTCACACTCGATTCAGCTAAAGTAAGAGAGACAGACACCCGCCAGTCACCTTTAAGCACGAGTGCTCGTAACGGTGAAACCAGTCTCGCATAAGCGTATGCGTAATGTCGGTCCGGGCCGCTTCATCTCACAATACCGCTGAGCCAAAGTATGACATGCTGGTAAGCAGTATGACTTGTATCGCCCACAACTCACTTGTGTTCTACTCTTGCAAATAACATCAACGCATAAAACCAGGCTCGGATGCCACTGTTGGGGAACGTAGTAATTTCAAAAAAATTCCTACGCACACGCGAGGATCATGGTGATGCATAGCAACGAGAGGGGAGAGTATTGTCCACGTACCCTCGTAGACCGTAAGCGGAAGCATTATGACAACGCGGTTGATGTAGTCTTACGTCTTCACGATCCGACCGATCCAAATACCGAACGTACGGCAGCTCCGAGTTCAGAACACGTCCAGCTCGATGACGATCCCCGGACTCCGATCCAGCAAAGTGTCGGGGATGAGTTTCGTCAACACGACGGCGTGGTGACGATCTTGATGTTCTACCGTCGCAGGGCTTCGCCTAAGCACCGCTACAATACTATCGAGGAGGACTATGGTGGAGGGGGGCACCGCACACGGCTAATAGATCTCAAGGATCAATTGTTGTTGTATCTGGGGTGCCCCCCTGCCCCCATATATATTGGAGCAAGGGGGGAGGCGGCTGGCCTATGGAGGAGGCGCACCAAGGGGGGAGTCCTACTCCCACCGGGAGTAGGACTCCTCCTTTCCTTGTAGGAGAAGGAAAGAGGAGGAGTAGGACTCCTCCTTTCCTTGTTGGAGAAGGAAAGAGGAGGAGAGGGAGAAGGAAAAGTGGGCTGCCCCCCTTGTCCAATTCGGACCAGAGGGTGGGCGCAGGCCTCCTTCCTTTTGCCCTCTCTCCTCTATTCCCGTATGGCCCAATAAGGCCCATATACTCCCCGGCGAATTCCCGTAACTCTCCGATACTCCAAAAATACCCGAATCACGTCCAATATATCGATCTTTACATCTCGACCATTTCGAGACTCCTCGTCATGTCCCCGATCTCATCCGGGACTCCGAACTCCTTCGGTACATCAAAACTCATAAACTCATAATATAACTATCATCGAAATTTTAAGCGTGCGGACCCTACAGGTTCGAGAACAATGTAGACATGACCTAGAACTATTCTTGGTCAATAACCAATAGCGGAACCTGGATGCTCATATTGGCTCCTACATATTCTACGAAGATCTTTATCGGTCAAACCGCATAACAACATACGTTTTTCCCTTTGTCATCGGTATGCTACTTGCCCAAGATTCAATCGTCGGTATCCAATACCTAGTTCAATCTCGTTACCGGCAAGTCTCTTTACTCGTTACGTAATGCATCATTCCGTAACTAACTCATTAGCTACATTGCTTGCAAGGCTTATAGTGATGTGCATTACCGAGAGGGCCCAGAGATACCTCTATGACAATCAAAGTGACAAAACCTAATCTCGAAATACGCCAACCCAACATGTACCTTTGGAGACACCTGTAGTACTCCTTTATAATCACCCAGTTACGTTGTGACGTTTGGTAGCACTCAAAGTGTTCCTCCGGTAAACGGGAGTTGCATAATCTCATAGTTACACGAACATGTATAAGTCATGAAGAAAGCAATAGCAACATACTAAACGGTCAAGTGCTTGGCTAACGGAATGGGTCAAGTCAATCACATCATTCTCCTAATGATGTGATCCCGTTAATCAAATGACAACTCATGTCTATGGCTAGGAAACTTAACCATCTTTGATTCAATGAGCTAGTCAAGTAGAGGCATACTAGTGACACTATGTTTGTCTATGTATTCACACATGTATTATGTTTCCGGTTAATACAATTCTAGCATGAATAATAAACATTTATCATGATATAAGGAAATAAATAATAACTTTATTATGTCCTCGAGGGCATATTTCCTTCAGAATGTAGTGTCATGGTGTAGCGACGATGACGGCGGATCTCTTTTAAAGGAGAGATTTTGAGCACTTTTGAAAGATAGTGAAAAAATCAAAATTTTGAACAAATTTTTAAAAAAGTGGATTTTTTGGAATAAAAAACCAAATATTAAAATTTAGAATTTTTTTAAATCATGAGAAAAATTTAGAAAACAAGAAAAAATGAAATTCCAAACATTTTTTAAAAAGCAATCATTTTTTATGAAATTTTGAAACAAAAAACGAAGTTGTGATATCTCTTGTCTCCACCGTTTGAGATTCCTCATTTTCGATTAACTTTCTCTTTTTTTTACTCGTTGACCAAGCCTAATTGATGCTTTGACATTCTGCAATCTTCCGCATGGATGGCATGTGCGCTATTTTTGGCCAGTGCTACGCGCTGGCGCGCCGCCCCAAATTTGGGCCGGTCGGCTGCCCACCATTCGATAAGATCGCCTCGAACCATTAGATTCCACACGGACTGGTCAACGCGTGCTCCCTCCTCCCTTTTCACGCGCTCAGACCTCCGCCTCATCCACCCTTTTCATTGCGAAGAGCTCGGGAATAGTCTTGTCCATCCCTTGCATATTATAGTTCATCACGAAGCTCTTGTAGCTTGGTGGCAGTGATTGAAGAATTCTGTCAATGACACTATCATCAGGAAGATTAACTCCCAGTTGAATCAAGTGATTATTATACCCAGACATTTTGAGTATGTGTTCACTGTCAGAACTATTCTCCTCCATCTTCCAGCTATAGAACTTATTGGAGACTTGATATCCCTCAATCCGGGCATTTGCTTGAAATATTAACTTCAACTCCTGGAACATCTCATATGCTCCATGACGTTCGAAACGTCATTGAAGACCTGGTTCCAAGCCGTAAAGCATGGCACACTGAACTTTCGAGTAGTCATCAGCTTTGCTCTGCCAGACGTTCTTAACGTCGTCAGTTGCATCTGCAGCAGGCCTGGCACCCAGCGGTGCTTCCAGGACGTAATTCTTCCGTGTAGCAATGAGGATAATCCTCAGGTTACGGACCCAGTCCGTGTAATTGCTACAATCATCTTTCAACTTAGCTTTCTCAAGGAACGCATTAAAATTCAACGGAACAACAGCACCAGCCATCTATCTACATCAAACATAGACAAGAAAAATACTATCAGGTACTAAGTTCATGATAAATTTAAGTTCAATTAATCATATTACTTAAGAACTCCCACTTAGACAGACATCTTTCTGGTCATCCCAGTGATCACGTGATCCAAATCAACTAAACCATGTCCGATCATCATGTGAGATGGAGTAGTTTCAATGGTGAACATCACTATGTTGATCATATCTACTATATGATTCACGTTCGACCTTTCGGTCTCTGTTTTCCAAGGCCATATCTGTATATGCTAGGCTCGTCAAGTTTAACCTGAGTATTTCGTGTGTGCAACTGTTTTGCACCCGTTGTATTTGAACGTAGAGCCTATCACACCCGATCATCATGTGCTGTCTCAGCACGAAGAACTTTCGCAATGATGCATACTCAGGGAGAACACTTCTTGATGATTTAGTGAGAGATCATCTTAAAATGCTACCGTCAATCAAAGCAAGATAAGATGCATAAAGGATAAACATCACATGCAATCAATATAAGTGATATGATATGGCCATCATCATCTTGTGCTTGTGATCTCCATCTCCGAAGCACTGTCGTGATCACCATCGTCACAGGCGCTACACCTTGATCTCCATCGTAGCATCGTTGTCGTTATGCCATCTATTGCTTCTACGACTATCGCTACCGCTTAGTGATAAAGTAAAGCAATTATAGGGCGTTTGCATTTCATACAATAAAGCGACAACCATATGGCTCCTGCCAGTTGCCGATAACTTCGGTTACAAAACATGATCATCTCATACAATAAAATATAGCATCACATCTTGACCATATCACATCACAACATGCCCTGCAAAAACAAGTTAGACGTCCTCTACTTTGTTGTTGCAAATTTTACGTGGCTGCTACGGGCTGAGCAAGAACCGTTCTTACCTACGCATCAAAACCACAACGATAGTTCGCCAAGTTAGTGTTGTTTTAACCTTCGCAAGGACCGGGCGTATCCACACTCAGTTCAACTAAAGTTGGAGAAACAGACACCCGCTAGTCACCTGTGTGCAAAGCACGGCGGTAAAACCAGTCTCGCGTAAGCGTACGCGTAATGTCGGTCCGGGCCGCTTCATCCAACAATACCGCTGAACCAAAGTATGACATGCTCGTAAGCAGTATGACTTGTATCGCCCACAACTCACTTGTGTTCTACTCGTGCATATAATATCAATGCAAAAAACCTAGGCTCGCATGCAATGTTGGGGAACGTAGTAATTTCAAAAAAAATCCTACGCACACGCAAGATCATGGTGATGCATAGCAACGAGAGGGGAGAGTGTTATCCATGTACCCTCGTAGAACGAAAGCGGAAGCGTTATGACAACGCGGTTGATGTAGTCGTACGTCTTCACGATCCGACCGATCCAAGCACCGAATGTACGGCATCTCCGAGTTCAGCACACGTTCAGCTCGATGACGATCCCCGGACTCCGATCCAGCAGGGTGTCGGGGATGAGTTCTGTCAGCACGATGGCATGGTGACTATGATGATGTTCTACCGATGCAGGGCTTCGCCTAAGCACCGCTACGATATGACCGAGGTGGAATATGGTGGAGGGGGGGCACCGCACACGGCTAAGGAACGATCACGAAGATCAACTTGTGTGTCTAGAGTAGCCCCCTGCCCCCGTATATAAAGGAGAAAGGGGGGAGGCCGGCCGGCCCTAGGGGGCGCGCCAAGGAGGGGGAGTCCTCCTCCTAGTGGGAGTAAGACTCCCCTTTCCTAGTCCAACGAGGAAGGAGGAAGGGGGAAGGAAAGAGAGGGAGAGGGAGAGGGAAAGAGGGGCCGCGCCCCCCTCCCCTTGTCCAATTCGGACTCCCCATGGGAGGGGGCGCGCCACCTCCTAGGCTGCTGCCCTCTCTCTCCCCTCAGGCCCACTAAGGCCCAATACTTCCCTGGGGGGTTCCGGTAACCCCTCCAGCACTCCGGTTTTCTCCGAAATCACCCGGAACACTTCTGGTGTCCGAATATAGTCGTCCAATATATCAATCTTTATGTCTCGACCTTTTCGATACTCCTCGTCATGTCCGTGATCACATCCGAGACTTCGAACAACCTTCGGTACATCAAAACCTATAAAATCATAATAAAACTGTCATCGTAACATTAAGCGTGCGGACCCTACGGGTTTGAGAACTATGTAAACATGAGCTAGAACTATTTCCGGTCAATAACCAATAGCGGAACCTGGATGCTCATATTGGCTCCTACATATTCTACGAACATCTTTATCGGTCAAACCGCATAACAACATATGTTGTTCCCTTTGTCATCGGTATGTTACTTGCCCGAGATTCGATCATCGGTATCCAATACCTAGTTCAATCTCGTTACCGTTAAGTATCTTTAATTGTTACGTAATGCATCATTCCGTAACCAACTCATTGGCCACATTGCTTGCAAGGCTTATAGTGATGTGCATTACCGAGAGGGACCAGAGATACCTCTCAGACAATCGGAGTGACAAAACCTAATCTCGAAATACGCCAACTCAACATGTACCTTTGGAGACACCTGTAGAGCTCCTTTATAATCACCCAGTTACTTGTGACATTTGGTAGCACACAAAGTGTTCCTCCGGTAAACAGGAGTTGCATAATCTCATAGTTGTAGGAACTTTGTATAAGTCATGAAGAAAGCAATAGCAACATACTAAACGATCAAGTGCTAGGCTAACGGAATGGGTCAAGTCAATCACATCATTCTCCTAATGATGTGATCTCGTTAATCAAATGACAACACATGTCTATGGTTAGGAAACATAACCATCTTTGATTAATGAGCTAGTCAAGTAAAGGTACACTAGTGACATTTATGTTTGTCTATGTATTCACACATGTATTATGTTTCCGGTTAATACAATTCTAGCATGAATAATAAACATTTATCATGATATGAGGAAATAAATAATAACTTTATTATTGCCTCTAGGGCATATTTCCTTCACATACCTAGTTCAATCTCATTACCGGCAAGTCTCTTTACTTGTTCCATAATACTTAATCACGTAACTAACTCATTAATCACATTGCTTGCAAGGCTTATAGTGATGAGCATTACCGAGAGGGCCAAGAGATACCTCTCCAAAACACGGAGTAACAAATCCTAATCCGGATCTATGCCAACCCAAGAAACACCTTCGGAGACGCCTGTAGAGCATCTTTATAATCACCCGGTTATGTTGTGAAGTTTGATAGCACACAAGGTGTTCCTCCGGTATTCGTGAGTTGCATAATCTCACAGTCTGAGGAACATGTATAAGTCATGAAGAAAGCAATAGCAATGAAACTGTAATGATCATAATGCTAAGCTAATGAATGGGTCTTGTCCATCACATCATTATCCTAATGATGTGATCCCATTCATGAAATAACAACACATGTCTATGGTTAGGAAACATAACCATCTTTGATAAACGAGCTGGTCAAGTAGAGGCATACTAGGGACACTTCGTTTTGTCTATGTATCCACACATGTACTAAGTTTCCGGTTAATACAATTCTAGCATGAATAATAAACATTTATCATGATGTAAGGAAATAAATAATAACTTTATTATTTCCTCTAGGGCATATTTCCTATAGTCTCCCACTTGCACTAGAGTCAATAATCTAGTTCACATCGCCATGTGATTTAACACAAATAGTTCACATCACCATGTGATTAGTTCACATCACCATGTGACTAATACCCAAAGGGTTTTACTAGGGTCAATAATCTAGTTCCCATCGCCATGTGATTAACACCCAAAGAGTACTAAGGTGTGATCATGTTTTGCTTGTGAGAGAAGTTTAGTCAACGGGTCTGCCACATTCAGATTCGTATGTATTTTGCAAATTTCTATGTCTACAATGCTCTGCACGGAACTACTCTAGATAAATGCTCCCATTTTCAATATGTATCCAGATCGAGACTCAAAGTCATCCAGATCGGTGTCAAAGCTTGCGTCGAGGTAACTCTTTACGACAAACTCTTTATCACCTCCATAACCGAGAAATATTTCCTTAGTCCTCTAAAGATAATTTTGACCAATGTCCAGTGATCCACTCTTGGATCACTATTGTACCGTCTTGCCAAACTTATGGTGAGGTACACAATAGGTCTGGTACACAGCATAGCATACTTTGTAGAACCTATGACTGAGGCATAGGGAATGACTTTTCATTCTCTTTCTATTTTCTTCCATGGTCAGGTTTTGATTCTTTACTCAACATCACACCTTGCAACACAGGCAAGAACTCCTTCTTTGACTATTCCATTTTGAACTACTTCAAAATCTTGTCAAGGTATGTATTCATTGAAAAAACTTATCAAGCATCTTGATCTATCTCTAGAGATCTTGATGCTCAATATGTAAACACCTTCACCGAGGTCTTTTCTTTGAAAAACTCCTTTCAAACACTCCTTTATGCTTTCCAGAAAATTCTACATCATTTCTGATCAACAATATGTCATTCACATATACTTATCAGAAAGGTTGTAGTGCTCCCACTCACTTTCTTGTAAATACAGGCTTCATTACAGGTCTATATAAAACTATATGATTTGATCAACTCATCAAAGAGTATATTCCAACTCCGAGATGCTTGCACCAGTCCATCGATGGATCGCTGGAGTTTGCATACTTTGTTAGCACCGTTAGGATCGGTAAAACCTTCTGGTTGCATCATATACAACTCTTCTTTAGAAAATCCCTTAAGGAATGCAGTTTTGACATCAATTTGCCAGATTTCATAAAATGCGGCAATTGTTAACATGATTCAGACAGACTTCTAAGCATCGATACAAGTGAGAAAATCTCATTGTAGTCAACATCTTGAACTTGTCAGAAACATTTTTGCGACAATTCGAGCTTTGTAGATAGTAACACTACTATCAGCGTCCGTCTTCCTCTTGAAGATCCATTTATTCTCAATGGCTCACCAATCATCAGGCAAGTAAATCAAAGTCCATATTTTGTTCTCATACATGGATCATATCTCAGATTTCATGGCCTCAAGCCATTTTGCGGAATCTGGGCTTATCATTGCTTCCTCATAGTTTGTAGGTTCGTCATGGTCAAGTGACATGACCTCTAGAACAGGATTATCGTACCACTCTGGTGCGGATTTTACTCTAGTTGACCTATGAGGTTCAGTAGTAACTTGATCTGAAGTTTCATGATCATCATCATTAGCTTCCTCACTACTTGGTGTAGTAATCACTGGAACTGATTTCTGTGATGAACTACATTCCAATAAGGGAGCAGGTACAGTTACCTCATCAAGTTCTACTTTCCTCCCACTCACTTCTTTCGAGAGATACTCCTTCTCTAGAAAGGATCCATTCTTAGCAACAAATATCTTGCCTTCAGATTTGTGATAGAAGGTGTACCCAACAATTTCTTTTGGCTATCCTTTGAAGACGCACTTCTCCGATTTGGGTTCGAGCTTATTAGTTTCAAACTTTTTCACATAAGCATCGCAACCCCAAAATTTAAGAAACGACAACTTAGGTTTCTTGCTAAACCACAGTTCATGTTGTGTCGTCTCAACGGATTTAGACGGTGCCCTATTTAACGTGAATGCAGCTGTCTCTAATGCATAACCCCAAATTGATAGTGGTAAATCGGTAAGAGACATCATAGATAGAACCATATCTAATAAAGTACGGTTAGGACATTCGGACACACCATTACGCTGTGGTGTTCCAGGTGGTATGAGTTTGTGAAACTATTCCTCATTGTTTTAATTGAAGACCAAACTCGTAACTCAAATATTCATCTCCGTGATCAGATTGTAGGAACTCTATTTTCTTGTTACAATGATTTTCCACTTCACTCTGAAATTCCTTGAACTTTTCAAATTTTTCATACTTATGTTTCATCAAGTAGATATACCCATATCTGCTCAAATCATCTGTGAAGGTTAGAAAATAACGATACCCGTCGCGAGCCTCAACACTCATCGGACCGCATACATCAGTATGTATTATTTCCAATAAGTCGGTTGCTCGCTCCATGTTCTGGAGAACGGAGTCTTAATCATCTTGCCCATGAGGCATGGTTCACAAGCATCAACTGATTCATAATCAAGTGATTCCAAAAACCCATCAGCATGGAGTTTCTTCATGTGCTTTACACCAATATGACCTAAACAGCAGTGCCACAAATAAGTTGCACTATAATTATTAACTTTGCATCTTTTGGCATCAATATTATGAATATGTGTATCAGTACGATCGTGATACAATAAACCATTCACATTGGGTGTATGACAATAGAAGGTTTTGTTCATGTAAACACAACAAAAATTATTCTCTGACTTAAATGAATAGTCGTATTGCAATAAACATGATCAAATCATATTTATGCTCAACGCAAACACCAAATAACTTTTATTTAGGTTTAACACTAATCCCAAAGGTAGAGGGAGTGTGCGATGGTTATCTTATGAACCTTGGAATTAATTCCAACACACATTATCACCTTGCCCTTAACTAGTCTCTGTTTATTTTGCAACTCCTATTTCGAGTTACTACTCTTAGCAACTGAACTAGTATCAAATACCGAGGGGTTGCTATAAACACTAGTAAAGTACACATCAATAACATGTATATCAAATATACCTTTGTTCACTTTGCCATCCTTATTCGTCAAGTATCTAGGGGCAGTTCCGCTTCCAGTGACTATTTCCTTTGAAGTAGAAACACTTAGTTTCAGGCTTGGGTCTAGCTTTGGGCTTCTTCATGGGAGTGACAACGTGCTTGTCATTCTTCTTGAAGTTCCCTTTCTATCCCTTTGCCCTTTTCTTGAAACTAGTGGTCTTGTTAACCATCAACACTTGATGTTCTTTCTTGATTTCTACCTTCGCTAATTTCAGCATCACGAAGAGCTTGGGAATTACTATCATTATCCCTTGCATATTATAGTTCATCATGAAGTTATAGTAACTTGGTGATAGTGACTATAGAACTTTGTCAATTACTATCTTATCTGGAAAATTAACTCCCACTGGATTCAAGCAATTGTAGTACCCAGACAATCTGAGTACATGCTCATGTTTTGAGCTATTCTCCTCCATCTTGTAGGCAAAGTATTGTCAGAGGTCTCATACCTCTTGACACGGTCATGAGTATGAAATACCAATTTCAACTCTTGGAACATCTCATATGCTCCGTGGTGTTCAAAATGTTTTTGAAGTCCCGGTTCTAAGCCGTAAAGCATGGTGCACTAAACTATCAACTAGTCATCATATCGAGCTTTGTCAAACGTTCACAACATATGCTTATGCTCCTGCAATAAGTCTGTCACCTAGCGGTGCATCAAGGACATAATTCTTCTATGTAGCAATGAGGATAATCCTCAGATCACGGACCTAGTTCGCGTCATTGCTACTATCATCTTTCAACATATTTTTCTCTAGGAACATATCAAAAATAAACGGGGAGCTATCGCGAGCTATTGATCTACAACATAGTTTGCAAATACTACCAGGACTAAGTTCATGATAAATTCAAGTTCAATTAATCATATTACTTAAGAACTCCCACTTAGATAGACATCCCTCGAGTCATCTAAATGATCACGTGATCCAAATCAACTAAACCATGTCCGATGATCACGTGAGATGGAGTAGTTTTCAATGGTGAACATATATATGTTGATCATATCTTCTATATGATTCACGCTCGACCATTTGGTCTCCAGTGTTCCGAGGCCATATCTTCGTATGCTAGGGTCGTCAAGTTTAACCCGAGTATTCTGCGTGTGCAAAACTGGCTTGCACCCGTTGCATGTGAACATAGAGCTTATCACACCCAATCATCACGTGGTGTCTCAGCACGAAGATTTGTCGCAATGGTGCATACTCAGGGAGAACATATATACCTTGAAATTTTTAGTGAGAGATCATCTTATAATGCTACCACCGAACTAAGCAAAATAAGATGCATAAAGGATAAACATCACATGCAATCAATATAAGTGATATGATATGGCCATCATCATCTTGTGCCTTTGATCTCCATCTCCAAAGCACCGTCATGATCACCATCACCACCGGCTTGACACCTTGATCTCCATCGAAGCATCATTATTGTCTCGCCAACTATTGCTTCTACGACTATCTCTACCGCTTAGTGATAAAGTAAAGCAATTACATGGCGATTGCATTTCATACAATAAAGCGACAACCATAAGGCTCCTGCCAGTTGCCGATAACTTTTACAAAACATGATCATCTCATACAACAAATTATACATCATCACGTCTGAAAGCACAAGTGCTCCTTGGGTGATTTTGGTAATTTATGTCAACATATCTCTTGTTGGACTAATACTTTTACCTAGTATGTTTCACATAAGTTCAACAATGGAGTGGCATGGACTAGAGGATGTGGAACCCCTTTAAGATTCTAAGGACAAAGGATTGGCTCAAGCTCAAAGCACAAGACTCTACATTTTACTTTTACTGATCCAAGATCACATTGAGTCCATAGGAAAGCCATACTATTAAGAGGGGATGAGGTGTTGCTTAATGGCTTGCTTGCTCAAAGTGCTTAGTGATATGCTCCAAAGCCCTCAACCACTTTCTCACATCCACATATGTCCCAAACCAAAAGTCAAACTTGGCCCTACCGAATCTTCCTACCCAGCGCCACCGAGTTCTCATGACATAGCCACTGCCACAAAACCCTAGTCTCTACGGTCTCACCGATAGGGATCTCCGTCTCACTGAGATGGGATTGTAATCTCTCTGTGTGTCCATTACCAAAATCGGTCTCACCAAGTTTGTGTAATCGGTCCTACCGAGATTACAATGCAAACTCTCTGTTCCTCTTTGTAACGGTTCGGTCTAACCGAGATGAGCGAACCAGTCCCACCGAGTTTGCCTCACCAACCCTCTGTGTGTCCATTACCAAAATCGGTCTCACCGAGTTTGTGTAATCGTTCTCACCGAGATTACGTTATGCCCTAACCCTAACCATATTGGTCCCACCGAGATGACATGTGGGTCCCACCGAGAATCCTAACGGTCACATTATTTCCTAAATCGGTCCGACCGAGTTTCACGATTCGGTCCCACCGAGTTTGGTAAGTTGTGTGTAACGGTTAGATTTTGTGTGGAGGCTATATATACCCCTCCACCCACTCTTCTTTCGTGGAGAGAGCCATCAGAACATGCCTACACCTCCAACATACATTTTCTGAGAGAGAACCACCTACACTTGTGTTGAGGTCAAGATCTTCCATTCCTACCACATAAATCTTGATCTCTAGCCTTCCCCAAGTTGCTTTCCACTAAAATCTTCTTTCCACCAAATCCAAATCATGTGAGAGAGAGTTGAGTGCTGGGGAGACTATCATTTGAAGCAGAAGAGCAAGGAGTTCATCATCAACACGCCATTTGTTACTTCTTGGAGAGTGGTGTCTCCTAGATTGGCTAGGTGTCACTTGGGAGCCTCCGTCAAGATTGTGGAGTTGAACCAAGGAGTTTGTATGGGCAAGGAGATCGCCTACTTCGTGAAGATCTACCCCTAGTGAGGCAAGTCCTTCGTGGGCGACGGCCATGGTGGGATAGACAAGGTTGCTTCTTCATGGACCCTTCGTGGGTGGAGCCCTCCGTGGACTCGCGCAACCATTACCCTTCGTGGGTTGAAGTCTCCATCAACGTGGATGTACGATAGCACCACCTATCGGAACCACGGCTCAAAAATCTTCGTGTCTCCAAATTGCGTTTGCACACTCTAATCTCATCCCTTTACATTCTTGCAATTTGCATGATTTTCTTTCCGCTGCTCACATACTCTTTGCATGCTTGCTTGATATGTATTGTGAATGTTAAAACTGTGCCAAAACTCCACTTCAACTTAATGAAATTTAAAACTACAAATTTTCTTGCTTAGAGTCTATTCACCCCCCTCTAGACACCTCTTCTCGATCCTTTCAATTGGTATCAGAGCTTTGGTCTCCATTGCTTTGGTTTAAACACCATTGGAGGAAGATGGATGAGTCTACTTTGGGGAGTCATAGACATAGAGTGCCTATACTTGATGGAGAGTATTTTCATGAGTGAAAAAATGAGATGCTTGTGATTTTCAATGAATACCATTTGAACAAGTACATTACTAGCCCTTGTGCACCTCATATTGATCCTATGCATCCCACCCTTGATGAGTCAATTGACATGATTCACAATGTTAGAATTGTTAATCTTATCACTAGAGGTTTGCCTAGAAACTTGATTGGATGTTTGCCTACTCTTGAGTGTGCCTACACTATATGGAAATTTCTTGAGGAATGTTTTCCAAATTATTCCTTAAAAATCTAGATGAAATTGTCCATAAGTCTATTGCCTTGAGTAAGATGAATTCCAATGATACTAAGTTTTGTGATTGTCTATTTGATCTTACAAATCTTATGCGTGTCAAAGGAGACGTTGGAATTATTAGTGATATTATTTCTGAAGCTATTAAAATTCATAAAGAAGATCATTGTCAAACTCATTCTAACGAATCACCCTCTCTAGGAATTGATCCATCACATGATGATGTTGAACATGGATACTATGATGAGGATGATGATAGTGACTTTGATCTTGATGATGCAATGATACACTTCGGTCTTATGGCATATCTTCAGGGATACATGGCAAGAGGAAAGGAATGGGTTCTTCATAGTGGATGTACCGATCACATGACCGGAGATAAAGATATGTTTCATGAGCTTGCTAAAAACGATGGCCCTCGAAAGTATGTCACTTTTGGTGATAACTCAAAGGGTAAGGTGGTTGGCCTCGGTAAGGTGGCCATCTCACATGATAGCTCCATACAAAATGTCATGCTCATTGAATCTCTTGGGTACAATTTACTTTCAGTATCTAGACTTGTTGATTTCGGTTTCAATTTCCTATTTACTGAAGTAGATTGCCAAGTGTTTCGTAGAGATAATCATAAAATGGTTTTTACCGATATATGTAGAGGTGATCCTTACATTGTTGATTTCACTAAAAAGGCTCAACCTAGAACTTGCTTAATTGCTAAATCCTCTAAATGCTGGTTGTGGCATAGACGATTAGGTCACATTGGCATGCGGAAACTTGACAAGCTTATTAAAGGAAATCATATCCTTGGCGTTAACGATGTCATATTTGATAAGGATAGACTTTGCAGCGCTTGTCAAGCAGGTAAACAAGTTGGAGGAAGGCATCCCGTGAAGAACATCATGACCACAAGGAGGCCACTCGAGCTACTTCATATGGATCTTTTCGGTCCCAACGCCTACAAAAGTCTCGGTGGAAATTCTTTTGGTCTAGTTATAGTTGATGATTCTTCAAGATTTACGTGGGTGTTCTTTCTCGATGATAAATCACAGGTCCAAAAGATCTTCAAAAATTCGCTAGGAAGGCCCAAAATCAATTTGAAGTGAAGATCAAGAAGGTTCGCAGCGACAATGAAACGGAGTTCAAGAATGCAAATGTGGACACCTTTCTTGACGAAGAAGGGATTTCACATGAGTTCTCGGCTACGTACACACCTCAAAAAAATGGAGTTGTTGAGAGGAAGAATCAGACGCTCATCGAAATGGCGAGAACGATGTTTGATGAGTACAAGACGTTGAAGCACTTTTGGGTGGAAGCGGTTGAGACAGCTTGTCATGCAACAAATCACTTGTATCTTCACAAGCTACTCGGCAAGACGGCCTACGAGCTCCTCACCGGTAACAAACCGCAAGTTGGATACTTTCGAGTATTCGTCTCAAAGTGCTACATTCTTGATAAGCATCATCATTCTAAATTTGCTCCTAAGTCTCATGAAGGTTTCCTACTTGGTTATGGCTCAAACTCTCACACTTACCGTGTCTACAATAATTTCACCCAAAAGGTTGAAGAGATGGTAGATGTGAAGTTTGATGAATCTAACGGCTCGCATGTAGAGCAATTGCCAATTGATGTAGGAGACAAAGACCCTTCGGAAGCAATCCAATACTTGTCTATTGGCAAGATTCGTACAACGGAGGTGAAGGAGAGTACCTCGTTCATCCAAGTGGAAGCTTCTACCTCACGACAAGGTGAACCAAGAGTTGATACGGAAGCATCCACAAGTGGGACACACCAAGATGAAGAAAACAAGGAAGTACGCCAAGATGAACATCAACAACCTCCTTCTCCACCACGACAAGAGAATGACAATGTCAACAATGAAGAAGTCCAAGAAGAAGACGAAGAACAAGATGAAGAAGATGTTCCACCAAGATCCAAGAAAAAGCTTTCACGAGTTTGAGAAAGAGTTGCTAAAGACCATCCCGTCGAGCAAATCTACAATGACATCCAAACCGGGAGAATCACTCGCTCTAAAACTCGTTTAGCTAACTTTTGTGAACATTATTCATTGATCTCTAGCATTGAACCTATGAAGGTTGAAGAAGCTTTGGAGGATCCGGATTGGATAAATGCCATGCATGAAGAGCTACACAACTTTGAGAGAAACCAAGTGTGGACATTGGTTGAGAAGCCCGACAACAACCACAATATCATTGGTACCAAATGGGTGTTTCGCAACAAGCAAGATGAAGATGGACAAGTAGTTCACAACAAAGCTCGGCTCGTCACCCAAGGCTACACTCAAGTCGAAGGTATGGACTATGGTGAGACATATGCCCTCGTTGCTAGACTTGAGTCCATTCGCATCTTACTTGCCTATGCTAATCACCATGATATCACCTTGTACCAAATGGACATTAAAAGTGCTTCTCTAAATGGTGAAATAGAGGAGGAAGTTTATGTTAAGCAACCTCCCGGCTTTGTCAAACCTAAGAAACCTAATCATGTTTACAAACTTCACAAAGCTATTTATGGTCTTAAACAAGCTCCTAGAGCATGGTATAAATGCTTGACCAAGTTCCTTATTGAAAAAGGCTTTGAAAATGGGAAAATTGATTCTACTCTTTTTACTAAACGGGATAATGGAGAACTATTTGTGTGCCAAATCTATGTTGATGATATTATATTTGGTTCAACTAACCCTCACTTAGTGAAAAGTTTGGAAAGCTAATGTCGGAGAAGTTTGAGATGTCTATGATGAGTGAACTCAAGTTCTTCCTTGGTTTGCAAATCAAGCAAACTAAGGAAGGCACCTTTGTCTCTCAAAAGAAGTACACCAAGTACTTATTTAAGAAGTTCAATATGCAAGAATGCAAAGGTATGGCTACACCCATGCCTACTAGTGGACATCTTGATTTGACCAAAGATGGTGAACCGGTTGATCAAAAAGTTTACCGCTCCATGATTGGTTCATTTTTATATCTATGTGCTTCGCGTCCCAATATTATGCTAAGTGTGTGCATGTGTGCACGATATCAAGCCGCCCCTAAAGAATTTCATCTTAAGGCTGTGAAAAGGATAGTGAGATACTTAATCCACGCACCAAATTTTGGCATTTGGTATCCAAAGAGGGCCTCTTTCAATCTTGTTGGCTACTCCGACTCGGACTATGCCGGTGACAAGGTCGATAGAAAGTCCACTTCGGGTACTTGTCAATTTCTTGGTAGATCTCTTGTGTCTTGGTCCTCCAAGAAACAAAACTCGGTATCCCTATCCATAGCCGAAGCGGAATACATTGCTGCTGGTTCATGTTGTGCTCAATTACTTTGGATGACCCAAACTCTTAAAGATTATGGGATATATGTCAAACATGTTCCATTGCTTTGTGACAATGAAAGTGCTATCAAGATTGCTCACAATCCCATGCAACACTCTCGAACTAAGCATATTGAAGTTCGTCATCATTTCATTCGAGATCACGTTGCCAAAGGGGACATTAATCTTAAGCATGTTCGTACCGACAAGCAATTGGCAGATATATTCAATAAACCACTTGATGAGAAAGTGTTTTGCAGGTTAAGAGGCAAATTGAACATCATTGATGCTTCAAACTTGGAGTAGGAACTCCATTTGGTTACATGCAAGACATGAGCCTATGACTAATCCTTGATATTTTTCTTATGATGACAATCTTATGTCTTGGATATTTTTGCACCTTGCATGTTATCTAACCCTTGTAGGTACTTGGAGAAATCTAAATCTATGAGATTGCAACTCACTCACATCTTGAGCAATCTCTACATCACCAAGTCTCTACACAATGGTGGTTGAAGACAAGGAAGCACGAAACCTTTCAACATATCCTTTGACAAATTTTATATTGAGCTTCATGATTTTCATTTTGGATACACAAGTGCTCTTCCTTGCAAAAACTAACCCATGTAGGTAGATGAACTAAACTTCCAAGTGGTGCTCCCAACTCTCGATGAGCTACATCAACCTTGAGCAACACACATAAGTTCAACTACATGATCACGATCAACACCACCACCCAAAGTATGTTGTTCCATCTTAGAGAAGCTTTACTCCAAGTCATGAGTCAAAGCAACTCGACAAGATGTGAATACATCAAGATGCTTAAACGAAAAATGGTAACCCCATTTTGAGCTTAAACGATGAGTATGACCTATGATCAAGTGATCTCACTTGACTCCTAAGTCAATATACTCTAACATAGGTGACTTTGTCGCCGACCAATTCTAGATGAAGTTCTCTTGTGTTCTTTTTTGTGCTCTTGCATTTGTCTCATGCATGTTTGTTTCCCCTTTCCAAAAAAAACTTCATCTAGATTTCTTTTCTGATTCTGTTTGTTCTGCATTCCCTGCATCCAATTCATTGCAAATCTTTTAGTGAATTCCTTGCAAATCTTTGTGAGATTTTACTCGTCTAGTGAGCTGAGGTGACAAGTGTTTTCTCTGTGATGAACTCGGTCACACCGGTCTAATGCCTTTGGTCCAACCGAAACCTCTCGGTGCAACCGAAGCACACAACTCGGTGCCACCAATTTCACTACAGGAAAGACAGCTTTCCACTTGTTCCTGCTTTCTTTTTGATCCAGCTCCACTAAATGATTCTTGTCCTCTACGAGCATCACAGTCGACTTCCTGCTTTGTTCTGTGACTCAAGGACCAAACCCAATTGTGACAAAAATCCAGAAGAACCCTTCTTGGAAATTGATGTCAAAGGGGGGAGAGAGAGATCACATCAAAGCTTAATCATTTCTATAGGGGGAGAAAATAGTCAGGAAGAGAGAGAGACCCCAGATGCTTGGTGTTCAAGAGGAGAGAAGTCACATGTCTTTAAGAGGGAAAATACATGTTCATATTTAATTGTTTTAGCTATGTTTCATTTCTTTGCTCTGATTTTCTGTTCCCTATCTTCTCCCAATATCCCATGCTAAGATTCAGGGGGAGCAAGACATCTAAGGGAAGGAAATCCTTGGATTCATTGCACATCAACCTTTGGGGACATGTCTATATCCAATGGGGTACTCAGTACTCACTCTCTACATGTCATCCCAGTCTTGGTAGTCTTGTGGTTTCTTTCGTTTGCTCTGGCTAGTAGGTGTATCTGTGTTATCTAACCTTGTTTACGCAGGTTCATTCCTTCCTAAGCCAACTCAAGACCACAAGGTAAGTATATGCATCACAGTCATGTGTATGAGGATTTCTAGCTGATGTACATACTGTTTGCAAGAAGGACTCATGAGCATGAAGGTACATTTCTCATATTCACACCATTTGCTCGGATGCATATAGCCAAGATACATGTAACACATTGTCACATCCCTAGTTCTGGTATGCTCGAGGCTAGCTAGTCATGTGTGCATCATGTTTAAATTTCATTTAAATTTGAAATGGGGATTTGTGAAACCCTTAGAATCATTTCTGGAAATGACCCAGATAAAAATTCCTCCAAAATGGTCCAAGAAAATGTTCATGTTGCTCTCTGAAAATATTGGACAGAGATAAAAATCAAACCAATATTTTTAGGAGCTCATAAGTATTTATTTTGGCCATTTGGATTAATCCAGTAATTATTTTGCCCTGGATATATATATATGTTATGTATATAATATATGTCCAAAAATTATGCTAATTGTTGAGGAGCCCTGGAATAATACCACCAGTTCCTACAAAAATTGGCATAAGGAAATAAAATGGTTTAGTATTTTTATTAACCAAAACAAATGTCAAAAATTAGAAAACAAAAACAAAATACAAAAAAAGAGGAACTACCTTGACTTACCTGGGCCACTTGCCGGCCTGGCACTATGCAGCCAACCGGCCCAGCTGTGCGGCCCAGCCCACCGCAGTCGCCACCATCTTCAACCTCCTGCCAGTAGGCAGGAAGGCATGTGCCCGACACGCGCGCGCACGCGCCTCGCCACCTCCTGCTTGCCGCCGAGCCCCTGGACGCGTGGATGAATGCCCCGGTGTCGTCTCGATCCGCCTGACCTCTCTCACTCTCCCCCGCTGCTCTCTCCCTCGCTGTTCCCCACCACACCGAACGCGCCCGCCGCCACCGACGAGCACCACCGCGGCCATCGCCTCTCCCTCGTTCCCTCGAGCAGTCCAGAAGCACCACCGCATCTTCCTCGTCCTCTCCACCGAGCTACACGATGCTAGAGGCCCTGCTTCTTCGCCACCATCCTTGTCTTCGGCCTCGGCCGCCGTGGATCGCCGCTGTCGTATTCGCGGCAACCAAAGCTTCCCCGAGCCCATTGAGCTGATCTACGAGTCCGTCGTGAGCCCCTCTTCCTCTCCCTTCTTCTCTCAAGCTCATGCTCGCCCCCTAGCCCCATTTCCCATCGCGGCCGAGAGCTTCTCGCCGCCGGCCATGGCATAGCCGTGGCCACAACCACGCACGCTCACAACGAAGCGCCTCACCGTGCTCAGGAAGCCCCCAGGAGCCTAACGCACACACCCACTCGCCCTCCCGTGCACCGTAGTGCCGAACCCAACCCCGTCCGAACTCCGGCCGCCGCCATGAGCTCGACTCCAGCGAGCTCGCTCCACCCCAGCCCCTCCCGCTTGCCCTACCAGATGCGCGCGGGCCCCAGCTACGCGTAGGACCAAACCACAGTCGATTTGGTCGACCATGGGCAAAACCCGAGTGCCTCTGCCGTCCCTGGCCTCGCCGGCAACGAGCCGCGGGTCAACTCCGGTGAGTTTGACCCGGGGTTGACCACATTCGACCCCCACTGGTTCACTGACGTGTGGGCCCTGGGCCACTAACTAAACTAGATTAGTGTTCGTTTAATGCTAACTAAATTAGATTAGTTAGGTTAGTCACTGACAGACGGGACCCATAGGTAAGGGTTGACCTGGACCATCTCCGTTGACTCACTGACGTCATGCCACTATCATGCTGATGCAATTAATCATTTCAGGTTTAAAAATAATCGGGAAAATCCAGAAAATGATATAAACTTCAAAAAATCATAGGAATTCACCGTAGCTCAGATTGAAATAATTTATATATGAAAGATTATCAGAAAAATGCAATCTATCCATCTGTACCAGTTTCAAGCATGAAAAACCAACTTATACCTGTTGTATAGATGAAAACACATGAATGGCACTTATAAATGTTAAATTTTGGAGTTGCATTTGAACCCTTGGTTCAAATGGACTTCTTCCATGCATTAGCACAAACCACATCACATCTTCATGCCATGTTCATGCATCATATTGTTGCATATGCTTGTGTATTGATTGCCGACACCGTTCCTTCTTGATAGGTCCTGCTCTGGAGACCGTTCCAGAGTACCTGTTTGAGGAGCAGTGCCTCCTTGTTGATCTACCAGGCAAGCAAACCCCCTTGTTCATTCCGATACAAACCCACTCTCTCGCTCCTGCCCTCTTTTATTGTATTAGGACAACAACGATTCAACTGCTACTTTATGTTGCGGTAGTTGAACCCATTCCTCTGCATGACCTGTCATTGCCATAGTAAATAGTTGAAACCCACTAGCATGTGTAGGAGTTGATTGGGCCATGTTTTGTCCCTACCATGCCATGCCTGCTATTGGTTAGAGTTGTGTCAGGTCTGATTCATTGGGAATGAATTGGAGTGTTACGATATGTTCTGGTGCTGAGAGTTAAGTGTGTGAACATGATTTGGTAAAGGTAGCGGTGAGAGGCCATGTAGGAGTACATGGTGGGTTGTCTCATTGGAACCGTCCTTAAGCACTGAGTTATGTGTATGTTGTCCAATGAATAGCTACTACCACACATTGGGTTCTGCTAACTCGTCCCCTCTCGACTTTTTAACCAACTTGATCTCTGTCCAGGAGTTGTAACTAGTTTCTGGTGTTTGTAGGTAGTGCTATTTTTCTACTGAGTGGTGCCCGGCAGGGTGGGCTTGGCACAGACTAGGCACAGGTGGCAGGATGTACCAAGTAGCACCCGGATGGTGGGCTTGGGAACCCCGCTCACATCATTTGGGGCAGTGAGCGACACCCCGGCCGGATCTCCTTGCAATGGAACCTAAATAGGCGATAAACCTAGACTAGAGTCTTGTGTGGTTAGTCAGGTCGTGGCCGACACCCTCGCTAGGCTTCTGCTTGAAGGTTGTCGAGATACATGACATGTACATGGCGGTAAGTGTCAAGAGCGTGTGTGAAGAAGTACACCCCTGCAAGGTTAACATGATCTATTCGAATAGCCGGGTCCGCGATTATGGACTTCTTGGATGCTTACGTGGTACATAGACAACTTGAAGTGGATACTCTAAAATTCTCAAGACAAGTGTGAGTGCTATGGATGGCCTTCTCGTAGGGAGACAGGGATGAATCCATAGTAGTGTATTGTGTGGTGCTTAGTGGACTCGTGTGCACCATCTCACCTCAAAGAAGTTTCTCATAGTCGTAGAACAGGATAGCCACTGAGTCAAAGCTGGCTTGCTGCAACTAAACCCCACATTACCCTCTTGATACAAATGCATGTATGATAGGATCTGATGTAAGACTTGTTGAGTACCTTTGTACTCATGTTGCTTTATTTATGTTTTTGCATCGGAGACTTCGGTCTTACTAGTGTTATTGTGGACTTCGACAAGTAGCTTGTACCTCAGCTACGATCTTGATCGGATGTTGTAGATAGTCAGGCTCTTCAGCCTTTTTCATTTGTAGATGTCTGTACTCAGACATGTAATTCTTCCGCTTGTTGCTTGTTTGCTCTGATTGTTGGGTCATGTGACCCCTGCTTGTAATAAATGCTATGATGGCTCTTTGAGCCTTATCTATATGAGATGTTAAGTTATGCTGTGATGCCATGTTGTACAACACATACTTGCATGTTATGTGTATGTGTAATGTGTATTGCTATGTGTGGGATCTGACTATCTAGTTGTTTATCCTTAGTAGCCTCTCTTACCGGGAAATGTCTCCTAGTGCTGCCACTGAGCCCTGGTAGCTTGCTACTGCTCCGGAACACTTAGGCCGGCAGGCATATGTCCTTCTCGTTCTTGTGTCTGTCCCTTCGGGGAAATGTCACGCGGTGTCTGCCAGAGTCCTGTTAGCCTGCTACAGCCCAGATCCTCCGGAGTCCTGTAAGCCCAGATGCTACAGCCCGGATTCACTCGCTGATGACCAACACGTTTGTTGTTGGGTCATGTATGCCTATCCCTGTAAGTTAGTGCCACTTTGGGTTCACGACTAGCCATGTCAGCCCGGGTTCTTTGTCATATGGATGCTAGCGACATTGTCATATATGTGTGCCAAAAGGCGCAAACGGTCCCGGTCATGGTAAGGAGACACCTGTGGGAATACCGTGCGTGAGGCCCCAAAGTGATATGAGGTGTTACATGCTAGATCGGTGTGGCATAGAATTCGGGTCCTAATAGCTTTGATATCAGAGCATGACTGCATGTAGGATTACCAAGCCAAACTGGTCGAAGTTGAGTCTAGAATTCTTTAGTTATGTAAAGGAATTGATTGTGGGAAGGAACGTAAGGCTCTTTTTACTCCTTATACCTCATGGCCTTCTGATCTGAGTCATCCTATCTTTCCTGCGGGGTTAAGGTACTAGGCTTTCTTTTCCGTCTATCAGGATAACGTGTTACTACTCTATAGTCCCATAGGATTGATTGATCAGAGTCATACCCCAGTTTTCGAGTACTTCTGGTGTAGCCTGTTTAGTATGATCTCAGAACCTTGACTGGTAATGTTGAGTTGTTATACTGCACCTTTTTAGCAGGATGTCCCATTTTGAGCATTCTACTGCCGTTATGCTGCCGGAATTGCCCTAGGAGTTCGAGAGATACTAATTTCCTTGTCCTACATTCTACAGTTGATAGTTGATGTTGATCCGTCCTTTGTTTCGTTTCTCAGGATGTCATCAGTTAAGCAAAGTTCTGTTGCTCTTAGCCAGAACCACGGAGATGGTAGGGATGAGGATCCTCCTGACCAACCTTCGTTGTTGGCAGAGTTCATGTTAGATATGGAGAGAAACAAGCATGAGTCTAACCGCTTGTTGGAACGTATTGAGGAGAACATCGCACATCAGATCAAAGGGTCTGCAACCATTCATGACATCATTCGCTTGCACCCACCTACCTTTCATCACTCCATTGAGCCACTCGATGCAGATGACTGGCTCCGTAGCATCACTCATAAGTTGCATTCCGCGAATGTAGCTGAAAATGACAAGGTCACCTATGCCACATACCACCTGGAAGCTCCTGCTAGTCTTTGGTGGTAGAACTATGAGGCTATGCTTCCAGCTGGCCAGATTCCTACCTGGAGGGATTTCACTGAGGCTTTTCGCAAGCATCACATTCCTCAAGCCCTCATTGATCGCAAGAGAGAAGATTTCTATAGTTTCACCCAGAGTAAGATGGCTGTTGATGCTTACAGTAGAGAGTTTGAGAACCTCGCCCGCTATGCCACAGAAGAGGTGTCCACGGACACCAAGAAGCAGGCTAGGTTCCGGAAGGGTCTCAACCCCAAGTTGTGCCGTGATCTCCACCTGCATCATTGTGATATATTCCAAGCCCTTGTGAACAAGGCTATTAATGTAGAGACAGCTCTGCTCACTTACGAGGAGTCTTGTAAGCACACTCGTGAATTGGGATCTTCCTCCGGTTCTAGTTCTTAGAAGCGCCGGATTTGGATTCCAAACTCCGCTCTTCCTTCTGGATATTCACCGAGGCCATCCTATGTGGTGCCTCCCCCAGCTCAGTTGTATGTTCCACCCAGGCCTACTGGTAGACCGCTTGTCAGTGCGGGTCCATGTCCAACCTCGGGGACTTGCTTCACATGCGGGAAGCCAGGACACTATGCACGTGACTGCTCTCAGACTAGTTATGCTCCACCCCAGCCTGAGAAGACTGTTGGCTATTGAGGGAGTCCTGGATTAGGGGGTTTCCGGCTAGCCGAACTCAGACCTTTGGCCGGACTCCTGGACTATGAAGATACAAGATTGAAGACTCCGTCCCATGTCTGGATGGGACTTTCCTTGGAATGGAAGGCAAGCTTGGCAATACGATATGAAGATCTCCTCCCATTGTAACTGACTCTGTGTAACCCTAGCCCTCTCTGGTGTCTATATAAACCGGAGAGTTTTAGTCCGTAGGACAAACAACAACCATACCATAGGCTAGCTTCTAGGGTTTAGCCACTCCGATCTCGTGGTAGATCTACTCTTGTACTACCCATATCATCAATATTAATGAAGCAGGAGTAGGGTTTTACCTCCATTGAGAGGGCCCGAACCTGGGTAAAAACATCATTTCCCTTGTCTCCTGTTACCATCCGCCTAGACGCACAGTTCGGGACCCCCTACCCGAGATCCGCCGGTTTTGACACCGACATTGGTGCTTTCATTGAGAGTTCCGCTATGTCGTCACCACAAGGAAGGATGTCGCATCCCGTCTTTAAAGACGACGTTGTTGCTAAAGGAGCTTTGGCTGTCGGCCAAACTCTCCGGCTAGGCAGATTTTTGATGACCGCCTGTCCGGCTGCCGCGCCGACAATTACCTCTCGGGCCATCGAAAGCAATCTTCACATCAGCTCGGAGCTTGCCGAGCAGTTAGATCCGATAGAGCTCCTCTCCCTGAACGAGCTCTTGGATCGCATTGCGGCCCTGGGAGTCGCTACTGATTACGACCAGATTGGGCTTAAACCCGATCGGAGAGACATTGACTCTCCCCAGATTACCCATCACGTCGAAGTGGTGGAAGAACAATGCGGCGAGTCTTCGCCCGCCCTAAGGACCAGATGTGTCCGGATTCCCGATCCCTCCGAGACGGACACCCGCGGAGGGGAGGATGTCGCCCAAACCCTGAACCTAAAGTCAGACAGCAGGCCCGATTCATTGAATAATATCCAAGAAAGCAAGCTTCTGAATTCGGAAACCGTTGGGCCCCTGAATCTTACATCGGGCAGGGTTCCGGATTTAACTCCACCCGCCCACCCAACTATACGGGATTTATCCCTAATACGGCAAGAGCCCGGAGAAACAGTACACCACTACTGGGCCAGATTCCTCCTGGTTATGAACAGGATAAAGGACTGCCGTGAGAAAGAAGCAATTTCACTCTTCTGCTACAATTGCACGGACATCGGAATCCTCAACGCCATAAGTCGCCGTGAAATTACACGATTCGCCGACTTGACATCCATAGTACGAAAGTACTGTGCGACTGAAAGCATTCGGAAAACCGAAGATAAATTTTGGGACAATCCGGCCCTGAATATAATACGAGTCCGAAACAAAAGGGCGCATTATCGCTAGGCATCTGAAACAAACATCAAAAAACAAAAACCCTCTACAGGGTACGGGACCGTATTGGAAGGATGGCTCAATGGACCCTGTAAAATTCATAATTCAGGGGAAGCCACACCAACGCACAGCCTTAGAGCATGTTGGATACTACGACAGGTGGCCCGCAGTGGCGAGGAGCTTTTAACTCCAGCACCCGAAGAATACCTCCCCAGTACGGTGTCGACAGTCTTCGACACCTTCACATCAAACAATGCAAGGAAACGAACGCTCCGCAACCTTGCCGAAGTCTACCAAGTGGCAACAATAAACCCATGGAGTGACACGGCTATCACCTTTAATGCCAGTGACAAACCTAAATTCTGGACAGCCCGAGCACCAGCCGCATTGGTCCTCAGTCCGATAGTGGACGGCTTCCGACTCACAAAGGTACTAATGGACGGCGGCAGCGGACTCAACCTCATTTATGAGGAAACCCTACGAAAAATGGAAATTGACTAGAGCCGCGTTGAGCGAAGCAGCACAACTTTTAGGGGAATAATTCCATGTCGAGAAGCGTGCTGTTCAGGAAAAATCACACTGGATGTGGTGTTCGGCACGCCGGATAATTACAGATCCGAGGAAGTCACGTTTCAAGTGGCCCTGTTCAGCAGCGGATACCACGCTCTGCTAGGGAGAGAAGCATTTACAATTTTCCAAGCCATACCCCATTACGGGTACATGAAGCTCAAAATGCTCGGACCCAACGGAATTATCACTCTCGCAAGTGATCCGGACATAGTGCTCCGCGCTGAAAACAAGACAGCCGCACTGGCCCTGGAGGCATTATCCGAGGCCCTAGCGGCTGAGGAATTAACGGTGTTGCGCTCTACGGTGGGCAGGGACGACGTGATACTAGACAAGAGATCCAAGTCCACCTCTTTTAAACTAGCGGACGAAATAGTCAAATTCCAAGTCCATCCAACGGACCCTACAAAAACGGCCTCCATCGGGGCACAACTAAAACCCGATGTAGACGCCGCACTCAGAGACTTCCTACGAGAAAATTGGGACATTTTCGCCTGGCACTCCTCAGATATGCCAGGAATCCCACGCAGGCTGGCTGAGCACAGCCTGAACATCCTAAAAGGGTTTAAACCCGTCAAGCAGACTCTACGACGTTTTTCCGAGCCCAAGAGACAAGCCATGGGAGAGGAGCTAGCAAAACTGCTGGAAGCCGGATTCATCAGAGACATAAAACATCCGGACTGGCTAGGAAACCTGGTGATGGTACCAAAGAAGGACAAATCTTGGCGCCTATGTGTCGATTTCAAAGACCTAAATAAGGCATGTCCAAAGGACCCTTTCCCACTCCCCCGAATTGATCAAATCATCGACGCCACCGCAGGACACGACTTATTGTGTTTCCTCGATGCATACTCTGGCTACCATCAAATCAAGATGGCAGAGTCAGACCAAGCCGCAACGGCATTCATCACCCCATACGGCCCATTCTGCTTCAACACGATGCCCTTCGGGCTCAAAAACGCCGGCGCAACATATTAGCGCATGATTCAGACATGTCTGGCAAACCAGATCGGCAAAACAGTTGAAGCATACGTAGACGACGTGGTCTTCAAAACAAAACATGTCAATACTCTAGTAGACGACTTGAGGCTCACGTTCGACAATCTCCGAACATATGACATCAAGCTCAACCCAGAAAAATGCGTTTTCGGCGTACCGGCCGGAAAGCTCTTGGGCTTCATCGTATCCGGTAGAGGAATTGAAGCAAACCCAGCCAAGATCTGAGCTCTGTCACAATTGGATACCCCAAAGGACCTCAAACAGATACAAAAACTGACAGGATGCATGGCGGCTCTAAGCCGCTTTATCTCCCGCTTAAGAGAAAAGGCATTACCCCTCTACCGCCTCCTGCAGCGCACCGACCACTTCGAGTGGACGGATGCGGCCACGGCCGGACTCGAAGAAATAAAAGCCATACTGGCAACAAATCTGGTCCTGGCCGCGCCCAACACAGGCGAGCCAATGCTATTATACATCGCGGCAACCCATCAAGTTGTAAGCGTGGTGCTCGTCGTTGAATGAGAAGCGGACGGACACAAGTTCCCCCTCCAAAAACCAGTGTACTACGTGTCCACTGTACTAACTCCATGCAAGTCACGGTACCCGCATTACCAAAAGATAGCGTACGCGGTGTTCATGGATCCCGGAAGCTGCGACACTACTTTCAAGAGTGCTCCATAACAGTGGCATGTGAAGTACCCCTTAATGATATTATAAACAACCGCGACGCAACGGGCCGGATTGCCAAATGGGCCATCGAGCTCCTCCCGTTCGACATAACCTACAAACCAAGGCGAGCTATTAAGTCATAGGTTTTGGCCGACTTCATCGCCGAATGGACCGAAGCCGAACTCCCTAAAGAGTACGGCGCATACTCCAACTGGATCATGCACTTCGACGACTCCAAAATGTTGGCTGGCCTGGGGGCTGGCGTCGTTCTGACATCCCCAACCGGAGACACAGTCCAATACGTACTTCAGATAATGTACACGGATTCCAACAACGCAACCGAATACGAGGCCCTTTTACATGGCCTCCGGATGGCAGTCTCCATGGGCATTCAGCGCCTAGAGGTCCGCGGGGATTCAAACCTCGCAATATCCCAAATAAATGGAAACTTCGACGCCAAGGATCCGAAAATGGCAGCTTAACGCAACACCATCTTAAAGATGTCAGCTCGGTTTGAGGGGCTTGAATTTCATCACATAGCCCGGGAAAATAACTAGGCAGCAGACGTGTTGGCACGCATTGGCGCTAAGCGCGAGGCCGTCCCTCCCAACATCTTCCTAGAAAGGCTGTTCAAGCCATCTGTATCATAGGAAGGAGAATCCGGAAACAATAGCCCGGACACAGCTACACCGCCCCTCACCGAACATTCTGACACAGACGGGGGCTCCGCCAACAAAACAACGCCGTCAGCTCATGCAATAATGGCAGTGATTGCCCCTTGGACAGAACCATTCCTAGCCTACCTAACTAGGCAGGAACTTCCCGAGGACCAAAACGAGGCCCGCTGCATAGTGCGGCAATCTAAAGCCTACCAAGTCCACGAGGGAGAACTTTACAAGAAAAGCACAACCGGAGTCCTTCAAAGGTGTATCTCCAAAGAGGAAGGGCGAGACCTTTTGGCTGAAATTCATGCCGGACTCGGCGGGCACCACGCCGTAGCCCGGGCCCTTGTAAGCAAGGCCTTCCGTACCGGATTTTATTGGCCAACGGCCTGGGCAGACGCTCAAGACTTAGTGCAATGATGTGTTGGTTGCCAGTTATTTGCCAACCAAAGCCACATGCTGCCTACCGCCCTACAAACTATACCCATTACCTGGCCTTTCGCGGTCTGGGGGCTTGACATGGTTGGACCCCTTAAATGAGGAACCCACAAGCAAAAATATCTACTGGTCATGGTGGACAAATTCACCAAATGGATAGAAGCCAAGCCTGTAAAGTCGGCCGAATCCGGACCAGTGATGGACTTCATATCCGGGGTAGTACATCGTTACGGCGTCCCCCACAGCATCATAACCGACAACGGCACAAACTTCATGGCCGATGAAGTCAAACTTTGGTGCAAAAACATGGGCATCAAGCTCGACTATGCTTCAGTCTATCACCCTCAAACTAACGGTCAAGTCGAACGGGCCAACGGTCTCATTATGAGCAGCATCAAACCCAGACTAGTGCGATCCCTCAAGGAATCTAACACGCACTGGGTAGAGGAGCTTGACTCCGTACTCTGGGGGCTGCGGACCACGCCGAATCGCACTACCGGATTCACACCATTTTTTATGGTATACGGCGCAGAGGCAGTACTGCCATGTGACATAATCCATGACTCACCTAGAGTGCGCATGTACGAAGAAAGAGAAGCCGAGCTCGATCGGCAGGACAGCTTGGATGCATTGGAAGAGGAGCGCGACGTGGCAAAAGCTCGTTCCGCATTCTATCAATAGCAGGGTCAAAGATACCAAAGCAGAGAAGTACGGGCCAAAACCTATAACGTTGGCGAACTAGTTCTACGCCTGCCTGACAAGAAAAAGGATAAATTAAAGCCCAAATGGGAGGGCCCCTTCATAATCGACCAAGTACTGACCGGCGGAGCGTACCGTCTGTGAAACGCATCGGATCACCGACTCGAGCCGAACCCATGGAACGTAGCACGCCCACGAAGGTTCTACGCCTAGCGCCGGACTCCATGTTCGTTTCCTTCCTCCATCCCTTTGTTTTATTTTTTATTTTTTTATTGGCAGTCCGGGATTTTGCTCCTTCTCCCTACCCCCTTTTTCTAACAAGCCCTTAGGGGCTTGCTTGTGCATTGTTCGCACACACCCGATGCGCTACCTGCGCTCATAATACCTGGGGGCTTCTTTACCAAGAAGTTTATATAAAACGGGCCTCATGCCCAAAACATGTGTGATGCTTCCGCATGAACCTTTTATACACCATTATATGCATTGATATGACTTAAGTTTTGGCCAAGCTGGGTTGCCTGGCTCCTGTGCTTACCCCTACGTTCCCGTTCGTTCGGCTAGGTGGTAAAGGGAGCACCACTGCGATTGTTACTGCCGCGTCAGCCGAATGTGTACCTCTGACTGGGTGAAGCCGAAAGCTGGCGTTCTTAAGGGAATATTCGGTCGGTGAACTAAAAGATGATCTTTCGTATTTATTCATTTTCCCCCATATGCTTTTCTACCCTTTATGGCAGTTCGGACATGCACTTTAGGGCATGCCTCCCGGGGAAAGGAACCCCTAACGGAACTATTCTCCCTGGAAGATGTTTCTTACAAACCATGTAATATAACATAACTAGTTGGGCACTTGTCTGCTAAAGCACTTATGACCCCTACGCCTTGTCTCCATGCATGCCCCGGTTCTTACATAATCGAGAGGGTATTCGGAAACACTCCGGACTATAGGGTCCAGAGGTCGAAGCGAAAAGGTCCGTAATGACAAACGATTTACAATCCGGCTAGAAGGCATCTTTTATGTCACTTTTACAGAGTCATTCCGACTCGGCATATTCTGCTTCAATACCATCCAACAGGCGGTCTAATTTACTGTCCTATTGGGAATACTTTGCAGCCAGCTCCACCCGGCCATATGCTAAGCTGACTGGTATCTCCTTTCCGTCCGGACCTATAGGGCCGACCTCGGCCATGTGGTTTGGGTCAGCCTTCGTGTACCGAGTCTTCACCATGGCCCAGGCCTCCCTGGCACCTTGACGGCAAGCCGATATCTTCCACAACCGGAAGCGCTGCCGCACTCCCTCTAGCTTCTTTGTAAGCTCCCCAAGGACTTTGGGCACGGAGAGGGATGGCCACATAGCCTGGATGACGCTTTGCATTGCCTGCCAAAATCGTTCGTGTAGTTGCAACAGCTCAGGAAGAAGGTCTCCCGTTGAACCAGGCATTTCCTCCGCAGGACGACCCGTTAGCAGACCTACAGATATAGCTCTGTTAATCGACTTCCTCGCAGAATTCTTTTTTCGAAGATTCGTTCAAGCACTTACTAAAAATGCCGCGTCGAAGTCGCCGATTCTCCTTCACGGTAGAAGACAGCTGAATGCGGACATCTTTCAGTTCCTCGCCCAGCTGGGTATTGGCGTCTTGAAGCTTGTTCTTCTCTTGCCTCACCCTTGTCAGCACGCTCTCGCCAGCCTTTAGTTGGCGTAGGAGTTGTTGCCTGTCCGGATTTACTCTGGCCTCATCTGCATTATTATCGTCAGGGTTGCACGTCTGCCGCATTTCAAAACGGAAGTATCTTTCGAAGTATATATTACCTGCAGGCGTCCCTGTGAGATTTTCTGAAGAGGCTAATGCGGCCTCGAGCTGGGCCTTGCACTCTTCGAGCTCCTGGGAAAATTGTGTATTCTTGTTTGTAAGACACTGCATAACACATGATCCTTCAAACAGTTATCTTCACTTTTTCAAGTCTCGGGGGCTACTGACATATATAACCTTCAATTCTACTCTCCTGTATGTCTTTCACATACTGCTCCGTGGCTCTGGCTAGACCATTTTGAGCAGCACGGAGATACGCATCTCTTGTATTAAAGGCGTCCAACGCCTCCGGGGAAAAACACGCTTCACGAAGAACAGTTCGGCGACGCTTGTGGTTCAGGGCACTCTCCACTTCTGAATTGGTGGCAGATAGCCCGTCGGCGTCCTCTGTCGGAGGAGCGCCCGAGGCACGTCCCGTGTCCGCCTCCGCTTCCGGACCCGGCCTCGAACCTTGGCCGGCGGACATAGTCTGGCGGGCTCTCTTCTTTCTAAAGAAAATCATGAGCATTAGTAGGACTCAAGGGCATAAACCCTAGGCGTTAAATTTGCACGCCATACCGTTGCACCGGAATCTCGATCTGGTCCGCACTTCTTTTTGACCCGCCTGGCTTCAGTGGCCCTTGTTGGCTGCCCGCCGTGGGCTCGGCCTTCCGCCTCAAGGATTTACCCTGCGAAACGCTGTTAGTACACGGCGTGCAAGATAAAGCATGAGAATACTGGGACTTCGGTCTGAATTACCTTGGAGGCTGGAAGTAGTCCGGGATAGTCGGCCGTGATGGCCACTAAGGAGTTATCCTTACTCAATTAATGAAATACTCCATCAATCAACTCCATGCATAAGTCCGGATCTTCTTGGGAGTCCGGATCGAGGGACCGTTCTGGGTCCTTGGGTTGTGGTAGAGTGCTGTTTATTTCCTTCACAGCCTAGCGCAGCTCCTGCGTTTAAACATTACTACACTAAGTACTCAACCACGGGAACTTCAAAAGCAGATGGGCAAGTGACAGTGTCCGCTCACCCAACTAGGTGGATTGTACATGGAGAATCCGCCTTCCGGGTTGACACGGAGGAATTCTTCCTCTTCCCCCTTATATAGAGCGGATAAGATTCTCGTTAAAGTGGCGGCCGAATCTGGCCCCTTGCGACCGCACCGGGTAGCGTCATCCTCCCCGTTGAAATCCCACATGGGGTGGCCTCTGTATTGAAGCGGCTGCACCCCTCGCGTAATGCATATGGCCATGACCTTGATCATGGTCAGTCCAGAATGAGCCAATAACCTTATCCGGCTCATCAGGTATAGGACGTCCCTGTCAGCTTCCCTCTGAGGGTTCCGCGGGCGCCAACTCAGGAGCTTCTTCAACGGGGCATTATTGAACTCGGGGAGGCCGATCCGTACAGGGTCCGGCAGGGGGACGTCATCTATATAAAACCACTCCGAGGGCCAGTCTTCGGACGCCCTCTTTGGGGTGCCGGATAGATATCTGGTCCCAGCAATGCGCCATAGTTCGGCTCCGCCCACCTGATAAATAGACCCCTCCTGAGAATGGGGCACAAGGCAAAACAACCTCTTCCACAGCGTGAAATGGGCCTCAACACCCAAGAACAGCTCGCAGAGGGCCACGAAGCCCGCGATGTGCAAAATGGAGGCGGGCGTGAGGTTATGTAGTTGGAGGCCGTAGAACTCTAGCAACCCTCAGAGAAACAGATGAATTGGAAACCATAGTCCTCTCATCAAATAAGGGACTAAACATACCCGCTCTCCTTGAGAGGGATTGGGAGTGCCCTCCGCCTGCTCTCCGCCGTTATAAGCAGCGATCCCGGCTCGAACTAGGACCATATATGCTGGGGGGAGGAGCCCCTTGGACTGAAGCACTACTAACTCACTATGCGGGACGGAGCACCGCCCCCAATCTCCGGGCTGAGGGCTGGAGGCGCGAGAGGAGGAGCGGCACTGACTGACCATGGTGGAATGGATCTTTGTCAGAGACGCTCTGATGAAGACTCGCGGAGGGAAGATGGTGCAATTGGATCTAAATCCCCGTCTCTTTTATGGGCGGCTCATTAATGCAACCAGGGGGGTAAGTGAAAAGAACATCCCCTAGTTTTCACATTCGTTTGACGCGTGGAAGATGGTCATTATGGGGCACATAAGCTGCGGAGGACAGCACGCACTAGAAGCCGGACACTATTAGACGGATACAAGGAAATTGAAGGAGAACCCGCCTTACAATACCGAAGACAACTTGCGCGCCGGACTCGACATCATTGAAGCTTGGTTCGGGGGCTACTGAGGGAGTCCTGGATTAGGGGGTGTCCGGCTAGCCGGACTCAGACCTTTGGCCGGACTCCTGGACTATGAATATACAAGATTGAAGACTCCGTCCCGTGTCCGGATGGGACTTTCCTTGGCGTGGAAGGCAAGCTTGGCGATACGATATGAAGATCTCCTGCCATTGTAACCGACTATGTGTAACCCTAGCCCTCTCCGGTGTCTATATAAACCGGAGAGTTTTAGTCCGTAGGACGAACAACAATCATACCATAGGCTAGCTTCTAGGGTTTAGCCACTCCGATCTCGTGGTAGATCTACTCTTGTACTACCCATATCATCAATATTAATCAAGCAGGAGTAGGGTTTTACCTCCATCGAGAGGGCCCGAACCTGGGTAAAAACATCATGTCCCTTGTCTCCTGTTACCATCCGCCTAGACGCACAGTTCGGGACCCCCTACCCGAGATCCGCCGGTTTTGACACCGACAGCTATGTTAAGCCATCAAGCAAGACGATCAGTGCCAAGCCATCTCGCACTAAACGTGGACGTGTGCATCATGTCTCAGCTAAAGACGCTCATGATGATTCGGATGTCGTTCTTGATTCACTCCTTGTCAATTGTCATCCAGCATCAGTTCTATTCGATACTGGAGCATCTCACTCCTTCATTTCTGAAAGCTATGCTAACTTGCACAACATGTCATTTTGTGATAGGCCCTCTCCACTAGTCATTCAAACTCCTGGATCCAAATGGCAAACTTCTAGTGTAAGCCCTGGTAACGAAATCCTTGTTGGCAGACTTGTATTCCTTGCATCACTTATATCCCTCAAGTCTACAGATATTAACATCATCTTGGGTATGGACTGGATGAAAGCTCATTATGCCAAGATTGATTCTTAGACCAGGTCCGTTCAGCTTACACACCCATCTGGCAAGATAGTCACTGTCTCCACTAGAGTTGCAAGGCGTCAGCTCTATTCTCTTAATGCCAGCCCTCTACCAGACCTTGAAGATATCCCGGTAGTCCGTGACTTTTCGGATGTCTTTCTAGAGGAACTGTCAGGTGCTCCACCTGACAGAGATGTAGAGTTCGTCATAGATCTTATCCCAGGAACCGCTCCAATCTCTAGGAGACCTTACAAGATGGCACCCTTAGAACTAGCTGAGCTTAAGAAACAACTTGATGAGTCCTTGCAAAAGGGTTTCATCCATCCTAGTTCTTCTCCCTGGGCTTGCCCCGTTCTCTTTGTCAAGAAGAAGGATGGTACGGACCGGATGGTTGTAGATTATCGTCCCGTTAATTTGGTCATGATAAATAACAAGTATTCGCTCCCCAGGATCAACGACATGTATGATTAGCTCGCTGGATCCTTAATCTTCTCCAAGATGGATTTGAGGTTAGGCTACCACCAAATCAAGATCAGAAACGGGGACATTCCCAAGACAGCCTTTGTCACTCGTTATGGCCAGTACGAGTACACCGCCATGTCCTTCGGTCTAACCAACGCTCCAGCAACATTCGCCCGCTTGATGAACTTGATCTTCATGGAGTACTTAGATAAGTTCGTCATGGTTTACCTTGATGATATTCTTATTTACTCGAAGAACGAGGAAGAGCATGTCGAACATCTCAGACTTGTATTAGAAAAACTCAGAGAACACCACCTTTATGCCAAGTTCTCCAAGTGTGAATTTTGGTTGCCAGAAGTGACCTACCTCGGCCATGTGATCTCTAGTAAGGGCATTGCTGTCAATCCCGAGAGAGTTAAGGCCGTTCTTGATTGGACTCCACCTAAAACCGTTAAACAAGTTAGGAGTTTCCTTGGTCTAGCCAGTTATTGTCGCCGCTTTGTTGAAAACTTCTCCAATGTGGCCAAACCGCTCATGGAACTTCTCAAGAAAGATAAAAAGTTTGAGTAGTCCCCACAGTGTGAGTATAGTTTTCAGGAACTAAAAAGACGCCTGACTTCTTCTCCCATACTTGTGCCACCGGATTTCACTAAGGACTTTGTTATCTACTGCGATGCCTCACGACAGGGACTAGGTTGCATTCTTATGCAGGATCGTCATGTGATTGCCTATGCATCTCAACAGTTGCATCCACATGAGGAGAATTATCCTACACATGATCTAGAGCTTACAGCCGTAGTCTATGCACTCAAGACCTGGCGACATTACCTCCTTGGTAAACGTTGCGAGATCTATACTGATCACTAGAGTCTCAAGTATATCCTCACCCAACCAGATTTGAACCTTAGACAAAGACGTTGGTTGGAAGTGATCTCAGATTATGATCTAGGGATTACTTACACCCCAGGCAAAGCCAATGTCATGGCTAATGCGCTAAGTCGTAAGTCCTATTGCAACAATCTTATGTTGCATCAGGGAAAACCACTTCTCCATGAGGATTCTGTAAGCTTAACCTTCACATTGCTCCTCACGGATTCCTTTCTACCTTGGTGGCGAAGCCTACTATTGTGGATCATATCATAGAAGTCCAGAAGCATGATACGGGAATCTCTCGAATTAAGAAAAATATCTCCAAGGGAGTAGCTGGTTGTTTCTCTATGGATGAACGAGGTGTTGTTTACTTTGGAAACCGATTGGTGGTTCCCAAGAGTTAGCAGATGCAACAATTGATTCTTATGGAGGCGCATGAATCTCCTCTTACAATTCATCCCAGTAGTACTAAGATGTATCAGGACCTGCGCCAGAGGTTCTGGTGGACTAGGATGAAGAGAGAAATCGCCGACTTCGTTGCTAATTGTGATGTTTGTCGTCGCGTTAAGGCAGAGCATGAAAGGCCTGCTGGCACCTTCAGCCTTTAGCCATTCCTGAGTGGAAATGGGATAAAGTTGGTATGGACTTCATCACCGGCTTTCCCAGGACAAAGAAAGGGAATAACGCTATCTTCGTAGTCGTTGGTCGTCTTTCCAAAGTGGCTCACTTCCTACATGTTCGAGAGAGTATCACTGCTAGTCAGCCCGCTGACTTATATATTTCTTGAATAGTGTCACTTCATGGTGTTCCACTAGAGATCAACTCGGATCATGGTAGTCTTTTCACTTCTCATTTCTGGGAGAGTTTCCAAACTGCCATGGGAACCCATCTTTCCTTCAGTACCGCTTTCCACCCTCAGTCGAGTGGTCAGGTGGAAAGGGTTAACCAAATTCTCGAAGACATGCTTAGAGCTTGCGTTGTCGCATTCAGTATGGATTGGGAGAAATGTCTTCCTTTCGCCGAGTTTGCTTATAACAATAGCTATCAATCCAGTCTCAAGAAAGCTCCTTTTCAGATTCTCTATGGACGAAGATGTCGAACACCTTTGAACTGGTCAGAAACCGGTGAAAGACAATTCTTTGGACCAGACATGATCTAGGAGGCAGAAGAGCAAGTTCGCATCATTCGTGAGAATTTGAAAACAGCCCAGTCCTGTCAAAAGAGACAGTATGATCGTCATCATAAGGATATGACTTATGAAGTTGGCGACAAAGCTTACCTTCGGGTTACTCCTTTGAAGGGTACCCATCGTTTCAGTATCAAGGGCAAGTTGGCTCCTTGTTACATTGGTCCTTTTTGCATTCTCGCTAAACGAGGAGAGGTTGCCTACCAGTTGGACCTACCCCCACATCTTTCCAGAGTGCATGATGTCTTCCACGTCTCTCAACTCAGGCGTTGCTTCTCGGATCCCATCCGCGGAGTGGACCATGAAACGCTTGATCTCCAAGATGACCTCACTTACCGAGAGTACCCGATTCGCATTCTTGATCAAGCAGAGCATGTTACCCGACGTTGGAACATCAAGTTTCTCAAGGTTCAGTGGTCTCATCATTCCGAGAGAGAAGCTACTTGGGAACGAGAAGATCGTCTTCGACTGGAGTACCCCGCTTTCTTTCCGTCGACCCCTGAATCTCGGGACGAGATACTTTCAAGTGGGGGCGAGTTGTCACATCCCTAGTTCTGGTATGCTCGAGGCTAGCTAGTCATGTGTGCATCATGTTTAAATTCCATTTAAATTTGAAATGGGGATTTGTGAAACCCTTAGAATCATTTCTGGAAATGACCTAGATAAAAATTGCTCCAAAAAGGTCCAAGAAAATGTTCATGGTGCTCTCTGAAAATATTGGACAGAGATAAAAATCAAACCAATATTTTTTAGGAGCTCACAAATATTTATTTTGGCCATTTGGATTAATCCAGTAATTATTTTGCCCTGGATATATATATGTTATATATATAATGTATGTCCAGAAATTATGCTAATTGTTGAGGAGACCTGGAATAATACCACCAGTTCCTACAAAAATTGGCATAAGGAAATAAAATGGTTTAGCATTTTTATTAAACCAAAACAAATGTCAGAAATTAGAAAACAAAAACAAAATAGAAAAAAAGAGGAACTACCTGGACTTACCTGAGCCACTTGCTAGCCTGGCACTATGCAGCCAACCGGCCCAGCTGTGCGGCCCAGCCCACCGAAGCCGCTACCGTCTTCAACCTCCCGCCAGTAGGCAGGAGGGCGTGTGCCCGACGCGCGCGCACCCGCCTCGCCACCTCCTGCTTGCCGCCGAGCCCCTAGACCCATGGATGAACGCCCCGGTGTCATCCCGATCCGCCCGACCTCTCTCACTCTCCCCCTGCTCTCTCTCTCGTTGTTCCCCACCTCACCGAATGCGCCCGCCGCCGCCGACGAGCACCACCGCGGCCATCGCCTCTCCCTCGTTCCCTCGAGCAGTCCAGAAGCACCGCCGCATCTTCCTCGTCCTCTCCACCGAGCTACATGACGTCGAAGGCCCTGCTTCTTATCCACCATCGTCGTCTTCGGCCTCGGCTGCCATGGATCGCCACCATCGTATTCGCGGCAACCAAAGCTTCCCCGAGCCCATTGAGCTGCTCCGCGAGTCCGCGTGAGCCCCTCTTCCTCTCCGCTCTTCTCTCAAGCTCGCGCTCGCCCCCTAGCCCCATTTCCCACCGCAGCCGAGAGATTCTCACTGCTGGCCATGGAGTAGCCGTGGCCACAGCCGCACACGCTCACAACGGAGCGCCTCACCATGCTCGGGAAGCCCCCAGGAGCCTAACGCACACACCCACTCGTCCTCCCATGCACCGTAGCACCGAACCAAACCCCGTCCGAACTTTGGCCGCCGCCACGAGCTCGACTCCGGCGAGCTCACTCCACCCCAGCCCCTCCCGCTTGCCCTACCAGATGCGCGTGAGCCCCAGCTACGCGTAGGATTAAACAACGGTCGATTTGGTCGACCGTGGGCAAAACCCGAACGCCTCCGCCGTCCCTGGCCTCGCCAACGACGAGCCGCGGGTCAACTCTGATGAGTTTGACCCGGGTTGACCACAGTTTGACCCCCTCTGGGTCACTGACGTGTGGGCCTTAGGCCACTAACTAAACTAGATTAGTGTTAGTTTAACGCTAACTAAATTAGATTAGTTAGGTTAGTCACTGACAGACGGGACCCATAGGTCAGGGTTGACCTGGACCATCAACATTGACTCGCTAACGTCATGCCACTGTCATGCTGACGCAATTAATCATTTTCTGTGTTTAAAAATAATCAGGAAAATCCAGAAAATGATATAAACTTCAAAAAATCATAGAAATTCAACCATAGCTCAGATTGAAATAATTTATATATGAAAAATTATCAAAAAAATGAAATCTATCCATCTGTACCAGTTTCATGCATGACAAACCAACTTATACCTGCTTTATATGTGAAAACACATGAATGGCACTTATAAATGTTAAATTTTGGAGTTGCATTTGAACCCTTGGTTCAAATGGACTTCTTCCAAATGAATGCTAGATGCATTAGCACAAACCACATCACATATTCATGCCATGTTCATGCATCATATTGTTGCATATGCTTGTTTATTGATTGCCGACACCGCTCCTTCTCGATAGGTCCTGCTCCGGAGACCATTCCAGAGTACCTGTTTGAGGAGCAGTGCCCCCTTGTTGATCTACCAGGCAAGCAAACCCCCTTGTTCGTTCCGATACAAAACCACTCTCTCGCTCCTGCCCTCTTTTATTGCATAAGGACAACAATGATTCAACTGCTACTTTATATTGTGGTAGTTCAACCCATTCCTCTGCATGACCTATCATGGCCACAGTAAATAGTTGAAACCCACTAGCATGTGTAGGAGTTGATTGAGCCATGTTGTGTTCCTACCATGCCATGCCTGCTATTGCTTAGAGTTGTGTCAGGTCTGATTCATTGGGAATGAATTGGAGTGTTATGATATGTTCTAGTGCTGAGAGTTAAGTGTGTGAACACGATTTGGTAAAGGTAGCGGTGAGAGGCCATGTAGGAGTACATGGTGGGTTGTCTAACTCCAACCGTCCTTAAGCACTGAGTTTTGTGTATGTTGTCCAATGACTAGCTACTACCACACATTGAGTTCTGGTAACTCGGCCCCTCTCGACTTATTAACCAACTTGATCTCTGTCCAGGAGTTGTAACTAGTTTCTGGTGTTTGTAGGTAGTGCTATTTTTCTACCAAGTGGCCCCCGGCAGGGTGGGCTTGGGACAGACTAGGCACAGGTGGCACGGTGTACCAAGTAGCACCCGGATGGTGGGCTTGGGAACCCTGCTCACATCGTTTGGGGCCGTGAGTGACACCCCGGCCGGATCTCCTTACGGATGGAACCCGAATAGGCGATAAACCTGGACTAGAGTCTTGTGTGGTTAGTCAGGTCGTGGCTGACACCCTCGCCAGGCTTCCGCTTGAAGGTTGTTGAGATACATGACGTGTACATGGCGGTAAGTGGCGATAGTGTGTGTGAATAAGTACACCCCTGCAGGGTTAACATGATCTATTCGAATAGCCGGGTCCGCGGTTATGGACTTCTTGGATGCTTAAGTGGTACATAGACAACTTGAAGTGGATACTCTAAAATGCTCAAGACAAGTGTGAGTGCTATGGATGGCCTTCTCATAGGGATACGGGGATGAATCCATAGTAGTGTATTGTGTGGTGATTAGTGGACTCGTGTGCGCCATCTCACTTCAAAGAAGTTTCTCGTAGTCGTAGAATAGGATAGCCACTGAGTCAAAGCTGGCTTGCTTCAACTAAACCCCACATTACCCTCTTGATACAAATGCATGTATGATAGGATCTGATGTAAGACTTGCTGAGTACCTTTGTACTCATGTTGCTTTATTTATGTTTTTGCATCGGAGACTTCGGTCTTACTAGTGTTCTTGTGGACTTCGACAAGTAGCTTGTACCTCAGCTACGATCTTGATCAGATGTTGTAGATAGTCAAGCTCTTCAGCCTTTTTCATTTGTAGATGTCTGTACTTAGACATGTAATTCTTCCGCTTGTTGCTTATTTGCTCTGATTGTTGGGGCATGTGACCCCTGCTTGTAATAAATGCTATGATGGCTCTTTGAGCCTTATCTATATGAGATGTTGAGTTATGCTGTGATGCCATGTTGTACAGCACATACTTGCATGTTATGCGTACGTGTAATGTGTATTGCTATGTGTGGGATCTGACTATCTAGTTGTTTATCCTTAGTAGCCTCTCTTACCGGGAAATGTCTCCTAGTGCTTCCACTGAGCCCTGGTAGCTTGCTACTGCTCCGGAACACTTAGGCTGGTCGGCATGTGTCCTTCTCGTTGTGTCTGTCCCTTTGGGGAAATGTCACGCGGTGTCTACCAGAGTCCTGGTATCCTGCTACAGCTCGGATCCTCCAGAGTCCTGCTAGCCCAGCTGCTACAGGCCGGATTCACTCGCTGATGACCAACGCGTTCATTGCTGGGTCATGTATGCATGTCCCTGTAAGTTAGTGCCACTTTGGGTTCACGACTAGCCATGTCAGCTCGGGTTCTTTGTCATATGGATGCTAGCGACACTGTCATATACGTGTGCCAAAAGGCGCAAACGGTCCCGGGCATGGTAAGGCGACACCCATGGGAATACCGTGGTTGAGGCCGCAAAGTGATATGAGGTGTTACATGCTAGATTGGTGTGGCATAGAATCGGGGTCCTAACACTCATTGCTTACTCTGTCATGCTTATGCATTCACATGCTCCGACATTCCATATTTACATGATTGCATACATGTAGGGGGAGCCTATGCATGTTACATGTCTTTCAAAGCTTTACTTGTTATTTTCCATATCTTTATCTAAAGCTTTGATGTATGTTATCATCAATTACCAAAAAGGGGGAGATTGAAAGCACAAGTGCTCCCTGGGTGATTTTGGTAATTTATGTCAACATATCGCTTGTTGGACTAATACTTTTACCTAGTATGTTTCAGATAAGTTCAACAATGGAGTGGCATGGACTAGAGGATGTGGAACCCCTTCAAGATGCTAAGGACAAAGGATTGGCTCAAGCTCAAAGCACAAGACTCCACATTTTACTTTTAGTGATCCAAGATCACATTGAGTCCATAGGAAAGCCAATACTATTAAGAGGGGATGAGGTGTTGATTAATGGCTTGCTTGCTCAAAGTGCTTAGTGATATGCTCCAAAGCCCTCAACCACTTTCTCACATCCACATATGTCCCAAACCAAAAGTCAAACTCGGCCCTACCGAATCTTCCTACCCGGCGCCACCGAGTTCTCATGACATAGCCACTACCACAAAACCCTAGTCTTTTCGGTCTCAACGATAGGGATCTCGGTCTCACCGAGATGGGATTGTAATCTCTCTGTGTGTGTCCATTACCAAAATTGGTCTCACCGAGTTTGTGTAATCGGTCCTACCGAGATTACAATGCAAACTCTCTGTTCCTCTTCGTAACGTTTCGGTCTAACCGAAATGAGCGAATCGGTCCCATCGAGTTTGCCTGACCAACCCTCTGTGTGTCCATTACAAAAATCGGTTTCACCGAGTTTGTGTAATCGGTCTCACCAAGATTACGTTATGCCCTAACCCTAACTATATCGGTCCCACCGAGATGACATGTCGGTCCCACCGAAAATCCTAACGGTCCGATTATTTCCTAAGTCGGTCCGACCGAGTTTCATGATTCGGTCCCACCGAGTTTGGTAAGTTGTGTGTAACGGTTAGCTTCTGTGTGGAGGCTATATATACCACTCCACCCACTCTTCATCGTGGAGAGAGCCATCAGAACGTGCCTACACTTTTAGCATACATTTTCTGAGAGAGAACCACCTACACTTGTGTTGAGGTCAAGATCTTCCATTCCTACCACATAAATCTTGATCACTAGCCTTCCCCAAGTTTCTTTCCACTCAAATCTTCTTTCCACCAAATCCAAATCCTGTGAGAGAGATTTTAGTGTTGGGGAGACTATCATTTGAAGCACAAGAGCAAGGAGTTCATCATCAACACACCATTTGTTACTTCTTGGAGAGTGGTGTCTCCTAGATTGGCTAGGTGTCACTTGGGAGCCTCCATCGAGATTGTGGAGTTGAACCAAGGAGTTTGTACGGGCAAGGAGATCGCCTACTTCGTGAAGATCTACCCCTAGTGAGGCAAGTCCTTCATGGGTGACGGCCATGGTGGGATAGACAAGGTTGCTTCTTCGTGGACCCTTCGTGGGTGGAGCCCTCCGTGGACTCGCGCAACCGTTATCCTTCGTGGGTTGAAGTCTCCATCAACATGGATGTACGATAGCACCACCTATCAGAACCACGGCTCAAAAATCTCCGTGTCTCCAAATTGCGTTTGCACACTCCAATCCCATCCCTTTACATTCTTGGAATTTGCATGCTTTACTTTCCGCTGCTCACATACTCTTTGCATGCTTGCTTGATATGTGTTGTGAATGTTAAAATTGTGCTATAACTCCACTTCAACTTAATGAAATTAAAAAACTACAACTTCTCTTGCTTAGAGTCTATTCACCCCCCCCCCCTCTAGACACCTCTTCCCGATCCTTTCAACGTCTGGACCATATCA